>NC_053475.1:1272282-1354276 GCF_015227805.2 Hirundo rustica | reverse complement strand
TTTTTATTTTTATTTTTAAGCTCAATCAAGGATCACACCAACTTCTCCACCTGCAGCTCTGTGCTGGGAGCTCACGATGAGGGAGTTATACCCCCGTGACCCCTAAATCCTGTTCTGAGTCACTGCTGCAGCAAGCTCTGCTCTCCCATCCCAGAGGCAAACAACCCAGCTCCTTTATTCCCAGCTAAGCTACAGTGGCCTCGTACAAAGCAAGAGTCATTGCACACCTGGGGAGAGCCCTTTGTTCCCCGAAGCAGCACAAGCCCGGCCGTGGTGTGGCAGTGCCTGGAGCGCCCAGCGCTGACCCAGGGCACGGAGCTGAGTGCTGCTGGGGCTCTGGGAAGGCTGAAGCTGGGTGTTAATGTGAGTCTGCACCGAAATGTTTGTCCTTTCCGGATTTCCAGGCTCCTGGAAAGAGGGGCCAGGTTCCCACCGAGCCGCGGTGTTGGGGTCTGGGCACGTGGGTGTGCATGTGTGTTCATATGTGTGTGTGTGAGGGGTGTCCTGTGTTCAGGCGTAGAAGTGTGTGAGTCGTGTCCTGTGCTCACATGTGTGTGTGTGAGTGGTGTGCTGTGCTCACACCTGAGTGTGTGTGAGTGGTGTGTTGTGCTCACACCTGAGTGTGTGAGTGGTGTCCTGTGCTCACGTGTGTGTGAGTGGTGTCCTGTGCTCACACCTGAGTGTGTGTGAGTGGTGTGTTGTGCTCACACATGTGTGAGTGAGTGGTGTGCTGTGTTCACACCTGAGTGTGTGAGTGGTGTCCTGTGCTCACATGTGTGTGTGAGTGGTGTCCTGTGCTCACACATGAGTGTGAGTCGTGTCCTGTATTCACACATGTGTGTGTGAGTGGTGTGCTGTGCTCACACCTGAGTGTGTGAGTGGTGTGCTGTGTTCACGTGTGTGTGTGAGTGGTGTGCTGTGCTCACACGTGAGTGTGAGTGGTGTCCTGTATTCACACATGTGTGTGTGAGTGGTGTCCTGTGTTCACACCTGAGTGTGTGTGAGTGGTGTGTTGTGCTCACACGTGTGTGAGTGGTGTGCTGTGTTCATGTGTGTGTGTGAGTGGTGTTCTGTGCTCACCCCTGAGTGTGTGAGTGGTGTCCTGTGCTCTCACCTGAGCACACCCATGGGTGAGTGCATGCCTGTGTGCAGCTCTGGAATGAGATGTTCTTCCAGGACCCTTCCAGCCCCGGCCATCCGGGGGTTCTGTGATTTTCCCCACCCTCCGCCTCTCACACCGGGCGGTTCCCGGCTGTCCTTGCTGGCTGGGGGCGGAGGTTGAGGGTAAGGAAAGGAGGTTTTGTAGCAGGAGGGAGGAGGGTGTTTTGGCTCAGGGCTGAGCTGTGCCTGCCCCAGCAAACACCCAGAGGCTCCTCGTGTTCTCCACGCCGTGCCCCGATGCAGGTGCTGAGCTGGGGAGGGACGAACAGAGCCCTGGGGAAGGTCTGAGTGAAGCCAAGGGGAGGGCTGGTGGTGGGGAGGAAGGACAGGGGGCACGGTGGGTGCTGCTTGGGTGGGTTTGCATTTCCTCCTGCAGCTGCGCTCAATTCCCGTTCCCATCTCATTTCCTGGAGGTTTGAGGACTCGGCTGCGCTGAAAGCACCAAGTTTCTGGTGGTGAAGGGAGATTTCCTGGAGAAAAGCCCAAACAAACCCCATACACAGGTCTCCCCTGTCCAGGCAAAAGGTCTCAGCTGTCACAAGAGGCCCCAGACAATTTGTAGATGCCACAAATAAAGTTGACAGCGCTGACAGGGAACAACTCGAGAACATCACCTGCAGGGAGACCCCACCGGAGTTACAGGCATCAACTGTGCTGAAATTGTTCAATAAATTCCTGGGTTTAAGGCCAGGAGAGAGAGTTCAATCATCCTGGCTGACCTCATCCATCATAATTCCTTGCCTTGCACTGGGAGCTGTGGAGATGGGGGCTGTTAGAGATGTTTCAGAGCGGTACCCAGAGGTGACTGCACAGGAATGCGCGGCTCCGCTCCGCCGCCCGAAATGCATCTCCCTGCCTGAGTCAGCTCCTGTCTCACACATCTCTCACTAAATCAAAGGTCCCTCGTCCTCCTGGAGGGTAATGCTCTGTTGTCATCTCAGCAGGGAGCTCTTCACGGCACTCACTCGCAGGGATTTTCTCCTCGAGGTCCCTGTGCCCTGGTGAGTCAGGCTCCGCGGAGGTCTCACCACACCAAATCGCCCATCCAGGAGGGGATTTGTCCTTCAGGTGAATAACAGGGGCAGGGCCACAAAGGTGATTGGAAGGATGGAACATCTCTCCTTTGAAGAATGACTGAGAGAGTTGGGATTGTTGAGCCCGGAGAAGGGAAGGCTCTGGGAAAACGTTTCCAGGGTCTTTAGGGGCTCCAGGGGAGCTGCAGAGGGGCTCTGGAGGGACTGGACACAGGGAATGGCTTCCCACTGCCAGAGAGCAGGGTTGGATGGGATTTTGGGAGGGAATTCCTCCCTGTGAGCGTGGTGGGGGCCTGGCACAGGGTGCCCAGAGAAGCTGAGGCCGCCCCATTGCTGGAAGCGTGTTACTGAGACACACAAAGCAGTCACACGGAGAGAGAGGTTTCGCAGGGCAGAGGTCCTTCTCTGATCCGGCTCAAGGCTGAATCCAGGTGGAGAGAGAGAGCCTCTTTGTTTTATTTCTTACTTTTTATACACTTGTGGGTCTAGCAGAAGATTGGCTTTTAGAGTTTTCACCTCTCAAGCCAACTGGCCAAACCAGCTGTCAGTTACAATTATTTTCAGGTTAGAAATATGCAAACAAAGGACAGAGAATGAAAAACAAAGGATTTGTTTACGTTACATCTGTGGGAAAAAGGTAGAACTGCTTTTAATATTGTAGAGTAACTAAAACGATCTGACTCCATTTTATGAAAAATCAAAAGGCTATAAAAAACTCAGGAAAACCAGGGTAACATCAGCGTTCGAAAAAGATCTCCTTAAGCCGCTCTGCCATCTCATGACTCCGTGCTCTGCGCTATTTGCCTTTGCTCGATGCGGCGCTCGCAGGGCTGTGGCTGACAAGGACACCGTTATTACCATCAAACACTGCTGCAAGCTCACGCCTGCCACCGGCTCAGGTGTCTGTGGGTCGGAATAAATTACAGAGAGGAGAGGAAATGTTGTGTTTCGTTAAAGCCCTGCTCTCCGTTTGCGCCGGGAGTTTCTCCGGTTAGGAGTCAAACTGCGCACCCGCCACTTGCTAATTGCGCTTTGCAGAATCAAAGGCTTTAGCCAAAGGGATAAATATATAAAATTGTCGGGAAGGAAACATTTTCTTCTTGAATTCCAAGCAGAAAGTGAACTAATATGGATTTCTTTTGATAATAAGAGCAGCGGAAACAGGTATCTGATCTCTGTGGCTAAAGGCTACTTGAAACAGAAGTAAAAGATTCTCTTATCGGGCCAGGACTGTTCTGAGCGACTGAAATTACATTAGGAAAATCATGGCCTTGTTTTTCTTCTATAATTGTCTTTTGTTGCTTTAGCCTCTTTCTCCAGGTAACTCAGTCACTGAGATATTTGTTTAATCTCTGCTTTTTCCAGCTCCTTAGATCATCTTGCCAAAAGGGGCAGCAAAGAGCATCGATGAGAAAACAGCATTTGGACATCTCAAACATTCGCATTTTGGGGGATTTGTGGGACGCCCCTACCCCAGCCACCCAGCTCCCTGACTTCCCTCTCTTTCCCATTTTCCTCTTCCTTTCCCAGGCCAGCAGTGACCATTCCTCACTCCCAGAGCTTCGGACAGGGAGATGGAGGACAGAGTCACGCGTTGTTAACCCCCACTTTCCTGCGCCTGCCGGTGATTTATTACGAGCAACGAGGCATGAGGACAGTGAGGGGAGCGCTGTGGCTCCATCCCAGCTCGGGGCTGGTTAATAACCCGTTAGAAGGCAAAGAGGGGGGGCAGTACTTACTGCGTGAAAAACTAGAAGGACGTGGAGTTTTATTTATTTCATGCCTTGGTTCTTTAAAGAGGAAAAGTATCTCCATTTTCAGATGGGGCAGCTTGAAAGCACAACGTCTGCAACACGCCAGGAGCGTTCAGCCTCGAGCAGAGAGGCCAGATCCTGCTCTCAGTTGTTGTTTCAGATGCTTGGGTGGATTTTGGGGTGAAACGACGCCTTCCGCCACTGCTAATAAACGCAGAACTCCTGCATGTGCCCCCATATTTATGCATTCTCCAGTGGTTTCTGGATCAGCTTTCATCATCTGATTTGCTTTTTACCCTAAGCATCAAGTTCATTCACTGATTAAAAAAAAAAAAGAAAAAGAAAAAAAAAAAAGAAAAAGTGATTACTAATTAAATAAATAAATAACAAGAATTTTAAAAATGCTTCTACTGGAAACTGCAGCTTTTTGCAAAACTGACTGTGAAATTTATGGAACGACAGCTAAATCGAATGAAATTAGGAAGAAAAGGGCCTGTCTATTTATGTGAAGAGTTTTCAGAGTTACCATAATTAATTATAACAAACATTTTACATTGCACATTAAATCTGCAGCTCCAGGACTTGGGCTGGCTCCTGACGCTCCAGTTGGGGATGAGGCAGGCAGCATCACCTCATCCTGCCCAGCAGGACTTCAGCGGTGGGGCAAGGTGGAGCAGAGCGTGGCCCTGCTCCGCCAGCTGAGCGCCGAAACAAAGCCAGGAATGCGGTAAAACCTTTTATATAGCTGAAAAATTTATCAGGCAGGGTTTGGCTCAAGAAGCCCAAGCTGCCCCACGCAGCCCATCAGCTCCAGGCAGCAGCGGGGCTCCCGCAGCCAGGTGTGACCCCGGTGTCCCCGTGGAAATGCCTCATCCTGGTGGGAAATAAAACCCGGGCACGCTCCAAAGTGCCTTGCACAGACTGTGGGCTTTAAGCAGTTAATGCTGGACTCGGTTTTGCCTTGTTCGTCCTGATCCCGCTGGTCCCAGCGCCTGGAGGGGGGGGACGGGCACTAATGGCTCCAGCGCCGCTTGTTAGGATTTAATTAACGGCTGGTGGCTTCGGATCCGGTCCCACCTGTGGCTCTTGGCTCTGCACAAATGTTAATTCCCGAGCAAGAGCCTCCAGCTTTCCCTCCCGGCTGCCCAGATTGGAGCAGGCACAGCCCTCCTGCCCTGCCCAAAGCATGAGGGTCTCCTCCTTCCAGCTGGGTGGCTCAGGGGTCGTTTTGGGTGCCAGGGAAGCAAACCTGCCCAGTGGGCACAGCAGTGTGCGTGCAGCCGGCTGGGACCGTGCGTGCCCCCAGCCCCTGCCCTGGTCAGGTACCCCCAGGAACACAATTAGAACCAAACCAGGTGCAGCTACACGGGCACGGGTTCCACAAAAGGGACATTGGGGACCCTGAGGTGCTCTGGTCACCCCACAGACACCAGTGGAGGCACAGCCCTGGATGCAGCGTCCTGGCTCCGCTCCAGACCGACTCTCCTTCCGCTGCTGATTTGTGGCTGCCCATGGACCTCAGCCCGCTGTGTCAGGAGGTAAATCAGAACAAGTTTTTGTGCTTTCAGCAAAAATCAGAAAGGAAAGGGAGCTGGAATAATAATAAAAAGTCCTCCTGCCCCTCAGCAAGGTACAAAACAGCCGTGGAGCTGTGACTGCCTCCAGCTGCAGCTCCACGGGTGCTGTGGAGGGCTCTGGATGCTCCGGGAGCAGGGGGAGACCCCTGGGCCGGGCTGTGGGACCCCCTGGTGCCACCCTGTCCTCGGTTACAATGCCAGACGTGCCCAAAGTATGCGTTCGGTCACCATCTGCACGAGCTGTTGGAGCTAGGCTGGGCAGTGTTTCCCTTGTCAGTGCTTTGCCTCATGAATCTGTGTTTAATGGGCAGTCAAGGACCCATTGCAAGGCTCATGGAATGATACCAGCCCATGGTGAGATGCTGTGCCCAGGGGGAGGAGCCAAGCATTCCCACCTGGATGTAATCCGGGATTTGGGACAGCACAGGCAGCCTTACCCACTGGATTCCCAGAGGACCAGAGCTACCAGACCTTTCTATGGGATCACTGCTTCAAAAAGAACACTTCATCTGGACTGCTACCACCAACACAGGGTATCAGGTTGTATTCTGACTCTGTCAGTGATCTTTTGTACCATTGCATTTGTTTTATTTTATTTGATTTTACTTGTTTTTCTTTTCCTCTCCTATTAAATTGTTTTTCTGACTTGGAGTCTCTCGGTGGTTTTGCTCTCAAGCCAGGACACACCCCTACTGCTGAGCACAGAGCCAGGGAATCCGAAAAAGCCCTGGGTTTAGTGCAGTGGGCGGGGAGGAGGAGGTTGAAGTGTCCCCTGCATTCCCTGGACTTTGGTGACGTGGAGACGTTTTATTTCCACAGCACTGAGTGATTCGGGTTTGGCTTCCGATATTAAAATAAATATTTTAATTTAATATGCATAACCGGCTAAACATTCTAATCCACAGAGCTCACCCAAGCAATCTGCTTTAACCGCTTGGAGAAAATTATCGTGCTGAGCGTGGAGGAAGATCCCCAACGTCCAGCTTCGTGCTCCAGTGGTGACCTCTGACGAAAACACTCGAAGCCTTCTGCAAATTTTAGCCCCTTCTGTGAAACCCAGGGGACAAAAGGACAAACTGGGGGCAGAGGGAAAAGACCCAGGGCTGGCACAGGGTGCCCAGAGCAGCTGTGGCTGCCCCTGGATCCCTGGCAGTGCCCAAGGCCAGGCTGGACATTGGGACAGTGGGAGGTGTCCCTGCCATGGCAGGGGTGGCACTGGGTGGGCTTTAATGTCCCTCCAGCCCAACCCATTCTGTGATTCTCTGATTTTTTTGTGGCACATTTCACCATTTCCAGTGTTCCCCTGAGCAGCTCGTCAGCATCAGAGGTGCTGGTGAGGGGAGCAGAGTTATTCCTCCTACATCCCATGAATAATTCCTGGTGCTGGACCAAGTCCCAGGAATGCAGATCCAAGGGGGTTGGATTATAAAAAAAGAAAAAAAAAAAAAAGAAAAAAAAAAGGGGGAAAAAAAATCTTGTTTTGGTGCAGGATTTGGTTTGAAGCAATTTATGAACTCAGCTGCCAGCCAAGGGTGCCCGGCTGGGACGCACAGGAAAAAAAAAAAGCAAGAAATACAGAGTTAGATTCCTCCCCAGACCAGAAACTACCTCAATATTTAAGTTAAAAAAAAAAAAAAAAGCCAAGTTATGCCAACGCAACTCCGCTGAAAATTTTTACTTAATCTGCTGCCATGATTGAGCCAGATGGATAAAATTAAACCTACTGGGGAAGAGCCACACGTGCTTTTCTTCATTTGCAACCAATATATCAACTCAGCTTTCCTGCATGGGTTATGAAACACAAATCTTCCTGCTTTCAGAGCCCAGAAATAAAGCAATAATGGCATAGAATTAATATAAATATTGGGAGAAATCATGTTTCCTGTCATTTAAAGAAGAAATCTTTATTCAACAGAAAAGCTGGTAGGTCCATCACAGTACTGTCGGGTAGAAAAAAAAATAAAATGCCATTAGACAGGACCCAGGAATCATGAGACTGATGCAAAACCGTTCTATTTTTAAGAACAGAGGTTAAATTGCACCCTTTGATAGACGTCCCCCGTGGTGGCAGAGCAGCAACAGGGCCTATGGGGGTTATTGGAAGGTAAATCCAAGGCTTGTGCTTCTCCTAAAGAGCTGTGGCGCCTCAAATGCTGGGTTAAATATGCATTTTGTGTGTTTGCACGTATATATATGAATATATAATCTCTGTCCCTCCATCCCATCCTTTTGGGGCCCGAGGAGGTTGACAGAGACGTCCCTGCCTCCCCCTGCCAGGCAAAAAATCCATTCTGTGGCTGGAGCTGCCTTTGACTCATCAGCCTGTACCTTTTACGCGTTTTGGCAGAGAGACATCATTGACTCATATCGTAAATCAAATATTTCTCCCCATGAAGCTCCAGTCCAAGTTGCGAACGCTTTCATTAGGGTTTGGGGACACCCTGTCCCAGCCAACAGGGCTTGGACCCAAATCCTTCCCTCCTTGTCCCTTGCATGAGCAGAGGGGAAGGTGGTGGGGAGCTCAAGCCAGCCCCAGGATGGTGGGGACGGGGCTGTCCCCTTCCAAGTGATTTCTGCAGCCCTGTTACAAGGGCATGGAGTGCCAGGACACGGGGAATGGTTTCCCGCTGCCAGAGGCATGGCTGGATGGGAGATTGGGCAGGAATTGGGAGGGTGGGGAGGAGCCTGGCATGGAATTCCCAGAGCAGCTGTGGCTGCCCCCGGCAGTGCCCAGGGCCAGGTCGGATATTACGGCTCGGAGCAGCCTGGGACAGGGGGAGGGGTCCCTGCCATGGCAGGGGTGGCACTGGGTCCCTCCCAACCCAAACCATTCCATGAATGTGCAGTGGAGGGCTCTGCAGGGGAGCAGAACCCAGAGGCTCCTGCTCCATCCCATCACGGAGCCCACACGTCCCTCCCGCAGCCTGGAGCCAGCAGGAGCCTCTGCCAGGACCCAACAGCCACCTTAGAGCCTCCTTTAGGAAAATTCCAGCCCAAGGCTCTAAAAGCAAGTTAAGGACAGGGGGAAAAAAAAAAAAAAAAAGGCAAATTAATTTAATAAGAGCTTAATTGGATTCTCCACAGCGGAGAAAGCTGCTGCTTCCCAGCAAATGTCCCCTGCAGCAGCTGATGAGGCCACAATGCTCCCCCAGCTCCAGCAGAGCTGCAGAAACCGTGGGGAGTGCGGGTGTCCCTTCAGACGGGATTTACTGTCACAGACCTCATCCCCGGGGCTCCTGGACACCGCCAGCCTCCTCCCTCCCTGCTCCATGCTCATCCCTGACCACCCTCTCCCATCCTGTACGGCTTCGGTGCCTCACGCTTTTCCCCCCACTGACCCTCGCCGGCTCCAAATAAAAAAAAAAATCCGCGGAGCAAAGCTGCATTAAATCAATGAGCCAACGTGCCTGCCGCTCAGATAAGCACAGCTACCGGGCTCTCTCGCTCTGTCTTTAGTGCTGGAGGATTCTCAGAGCCAGAAAACCCGGGGAGACTCGTTAGGGGAAGCAGCGTCGTGGCTGGAGCGTCTCTGCAGCCTCCGCACGCGCCCGCCCTCGCTCCCATGCGGGAGGCAGCGTGCCGAGCCACGAGGCCGTCAGAAATAAAGCGCTATTAAAATAGTTTTAATCAGAATTCCTCCGGCCAGAGGCACGGCAGGCAGAGATCCCGCTGTCTTTGGCGGAGAGGAGCGCGGGGGAATTAAGCGACGATGGGAGAAGTGATTTCAAAGAGCCCGGCTGTATCTCGCTCCGCTGAGGTGGACCTGGAGTTTTTCATGAGGTGCAGACCCGGGAGCAGAAACCCAGCCTGACTGTAAGAACAAATTTAGATGAAGATGTGAAGATCCAGCCGCAGTTCCCGCCTCTGGTGGGGTTTTTCTCGTGGCAGTCTCTCCATGCCTCCACTTCCCCAGCAATCTAACAAGCTTTTGCTTCTCTTTTCTCCTCCCCTGCCTCTCTGCTCAGAGTCAAGGTTGTCTCAGGGTGTTTGCAGAGCTGCCTTTTGATCTCAGCTTCACCACCGCAGTGAAAGCAAGGTGGAGGGATCAGGGTGGCAGGCGGGAGCTGGCAGGAGCCCTTCAGGAATCAATCCCGGAGGCAACATTTTAAGGGCAATCCTTACGTTTGTGGATTCCAGCTCCCCTTTGGCACCTGGGGAACTCTGTAGGACCAAGATTCAACTCAAGGTTTGGACCCAACAGCAGCGGGATGCATCAAAAACTGTTTCACCCAAAATGCGGCACCGCTTCACACTCGACGGGGGGGATTTTTAAATTGAATTTTAAAAAGTGAGGTTTTTCACTACTGAGAGCAGTTAACTTTCCAGAGCTTGAGATTGTGATTTTATTAGGGCAAGAATTAACCTGCCCATGAGAGCCAAGCCCACCCTGCACAGAGCAGCCCATCCATGGTGGCCCTGGGCAGAGCGGGAGAGGGGTGAGGGGTCCCTGAAAGTCACTCAGATCCCTGGAGAAACATTTGGGAGCGGAGACCTGGAGTGCACAGCAGCCTGAGCACGAGTGAATTCCCTCCAAAAGGAAAACAGATGGTTTATAGCCCAGAGAAACAGCAAACAGTGAGTGGATGCGCTGGGAAAAGCCAGCAAAAGCCAGACATTCAGGATTGCTTGAGTAACCTTAAGACACACTTTGTCTTTTAATTCATAAATTGCTATGAGTTGGGTTTTTCCCCCTCTGTTCCAGTGAATCTGAGGTGTGTGAAGGCTCTGCCCATTCCCATGCCAAACGGAGGAGCAGGCTACCCCACTATCTTTTCTGTGCTTTGCAGGAAAAGTTGGGGTCCAGCCCTCATTTTCCTGCAAAAAAAAAAATCCCTTCCCCTCACGCACCTGGAGCTGCCAGAGCCCAGTCCTCCCAGTTCCCATCCCCAAGCACCAGTGCAAAGCTTTGCAGGACAGGCATCACCTCCAGGAGCCTCCTGTCCACGGAAACCTCAGGGCCCCAGGTTTAATTAAAATAAAATATCCCACGCCAACAGGAGCCTCGTTGTCTTTCAGGGTTGTCTTGATAATTATAAAATAAATTGCATTTCTATTGCACCTTTCATCCCTGGATCTCCACGTGTTTTACAAGCGTTAATTAATTTAGCTTTCAAATCGTCCTTCCCTCTGATGCCACATAAAAATTTAATAAACAGGCAGTGGGAGAGGCAGGGAACTGCTCTGGGACAGGAGGCTGGTGAGTGGCCGGCACAGAGGGAAAGCCCCAAATCCCAGAACCTGTAAGAAATGAGAGTGTCAAAAAAGAGGGGGAAAGCTGTGAATTAGGGATCTGTCCATCCACTCCCCCTTTTGGGACCCCAGAGCCCCCCATGGATCTGTGCCAGGGTGGGAATTGCTGCCAGGGAAGGGGAAAACCCAGGGTGGGAGTGTCAGGAGCTGTTAAGGCACATGACATATTGATGGAATTAAAACACATTTAGGGAAATCTCCAAATAGGTGTGGGGTTTTTTTTTTTTTCTTTTCCCTTTTTTTCTCCTTTTCTATTTTTTTTTTCTTTTCTGTTTCCCTTTTTTTTTTTTTTTTTTTGCTTTAAAGAATAAAAGAATAACACTGACTGTCTCAAGCTGTGGTAATGTATTCAGGCAACACAACTGAGTCAGAGCTAATTGAATTTAAAAGCAGGTATTACATCTGTGCCTTCGGAGTGAGTACATCCTGAAAATCACTTCAGTGATGAAGTGTTTTACCCAACTACTACTTAATCTTTTTACATAGAAAGCAGAATTAGCCCCGCTGCGCAGCCTTCATTAAGGAAACCAAATGAAGTTACCTGGTGAGATTCAAATGTGCTCCAAGTGGTGAAACTTCAGCTGAAGTTTCTTAAATCCGGAGGGACTTTTCTTTCTTTTCTTTCTTTTGTCTTTTTTGTTGTTGTTGTTTTTGTGGGGGTTTGTTTGTTTGTTTTTGTTTTTTGTTGTTTTGTTTGCTTGTTTTTTGTATTTTGTTTTTTGTTTTGTTAAATACCCTACAAAGTGGTTTAAACCAGGTCACTTATCTGGGTCTGGTTTCGCTTTCTGCCGTTAAATCTGAGAGGAAATAAGCACAGCAGGGCCTGTGTATAAATACGGGTACAACTGGAGAAATGAGCCAGCTTCCTGCCCCTGTCCTGTCCCCAGAACCCTCCAGACCTCCTTTCTCCATCCCCACCCCAGCTCCTCTTTTGTTCCAGCCTCCCCCTCCCAAGGAGGATAAAATAAATAGAGGAGAAAACACGCCTTGAAGAAAGCTCCAGAAAATAACCCAAGGCCCCTCTGCAGCAGCAGCAAGCATCATCCAGAGCCCCCCGATCCCCCCTGGGAAATCCCAGGCCAGGGCAGCAGCCCCAAAGCAACGAGACATGGAACTTTTGTGGGCAGAGTAAAAACCCACAGCTCTTCATATAGAGAGAGAGAAAGTCATGAAATGGTTTGGGCTGGAAGGATCTTAAAGATCATCTGGTTCCAACTTCTTATATAGATATATATAATATATATTTTTATATGTGTGTAATATATATATACACACACTTATATGTGAATATTCAAGTGTGTATATATATATATATACACACACAGAGGGAGTTATACAGATACTTTTGCTTTATAGTCTGTTACTTTTTACGCTTGGTATATTACTTTATGGATTTATATATGTGTGTATATATATATCTCACACATCTATACATCCCTTTATGTACTTGCTCTGTTAATTTACCCCCAGCAAAAGCCCAGAGCAACGACCTGAGCTCAGAGCTCGCTGCACCCACCTTGATCCCGTGCTTGGGCTGCTGCAGGGTCCTGGGGGAGGAGGCAGATCCTCCTTCTCTGGGCCAGGAAAAGAGCAGGAAAAACACCCCAAAGAACCATCTGTAAAACTCTTCCAGCAAATCAACATTTTTGGCTGGCTGTATTTATCCATCAGTTCCCAAGGCAGCCACGAGGGAGCTGGGAAAGCTGCGGGGATCCCCTCGACGCTTCATGAATTTCAAGCGCAGACAATTGATTTGCATCAGCAGAAATTTGCATGGGGAGAGGAAGGAAAAAAAAAAAAAAACTGGGGGAAAAAAAAAAAACCAACAAGAAAAAAGACTGAAAAATGAGCTCTTCACCATTCATTAATTTTCTCTAAAATTCATTCATCCAATTAGGCAGCTGAAATGGGGCGTTGTAATTTAGATACCCTGTGACACACCATGACTATTGATGGTTCCTGATTTCAGAGGGAACAGAAATGGAATAAATCTCAGGCTACAGGCTCTTCAAAACCTAATTTCCTTCTAGTTACGAACTGGGAAATCATCCGGAGAAATCAGGAGAGGTTCAGACAAATTTCGGTTGGGCATCAAGCAACGAAGCGGGTTCTCTGCTGGCTGCGAGCTCACACCTCTACATTTGGGGGAATTTTTCCTTTATGGAACATCTCATCCTTTATGACTGATGGATCTAGAACGGGAGAGAATCTCCTACAGCACCCCCAGTGCTCCTGACTGGGGTTTCATCTTCAACCTCTGCACCTTTATTAGCAGCGAGAGGTTTTTTGGAAGGCGACACCAAAGTCAGGACTTTGGGTTTGCACAGGACAGGGTTTAACTGCAATGAACAGGGGGATTTTATGTTGCTTTTTCCCCGCTAAGAGCCGCTGCAATTCGCTGACCGAGGTGGAAAGGGGTCGTTATCAGGGTGATAAAGCTGCGCCCTGGGGCAGTAGGGAGGTTCCCAGCAGGATCTCCCCACTCCGCGAGGTTCGACCCATTTTGCAGAGAAGAAGAGTGAAGTACCCGAGTATGGTTCAAGTTTTCCAAGGTGATTTTCAAGTTGAATGAAGTGGCAATTCCGGAAAAGAAATCCCACCGAGGTGCTAAAACGTGTGGATACTGTGTTTTCCCCAGTTTCACTTACTGACCTCACTGGGAGTAGGGGCACTCCCTCCACTTGTCCACAAAACGCATTCAAATGTCCCCATTTAACACAGATGTCCCCATTTAACACAGCTGAAGAGGGAAATTCGGGGCCAGACTGTCATTTGGAGACTTTCCACAGATCTTCCACAAGAATTCCAACCGCAGGAAGAGAGCTGAGGACTTCACATTCCTGCAAGGATCACGAGAGCGCAGGGCAGGGCGCAGGGTCCTGCCCCTCCTGCAGGAGAGCGGAGCATCAATAACACAGCAATAAAACATTCCAGGCAGCCGGTTCCATCCCGTAAGTGAATATGGAGGTACAAATGGAGACGCGCCTGGAGAGTTACAGGCAACTCATCATCGTAACGTGTGAGCACTTATTGAGCTTCCCGGGGTTTAGGGGGAGATCCAGGGGTGCGTTTGGGCGCTGCAACTTAGGTAATGAGAGGCCTGAAGGAGGTGGTGGGAGGCTCAAGGACACCTCTGCAGGGTGTTTGATGCTCTCCAGGAGGGCTGTCCCTTTGCCCTGGCTGCATCCAAGGACTGTCCTGATGCTCCCCTGGCACCTTGGGGCACTGCCAGGGTTAAATCCACACCCTCAGCTCCAGCCCAGCACCCTGGCCCCAAGCACACAACATAACCCATGATTTGGGGAGTCACAGGAGCTTTTCCCCCCTCACCATCACTTGTAAAATCGTGGAATGGTTTGGGTTGGAAGGGACTTTAAAACAATCCAGTGCCACCCCTGCCATGGCAGGGACACCTTCCACCATCCCAGGCTGCTCCAAGCTGCAATATCCAACCTGGCCTTGGGCACTGCCAGGATCCAGGGGCAGCCACAGCTGCTCTGGGCACCCTGTGCCAGGGTCTGCCCCCAGCATGGTGCATTTCCTCCCTGACCCTGCTAATCCATCCTTGTGAGGAGAACTACCTCAAATCTCTGCCTGGAGAGGTGGCGGGAGGAGCAGGAGACCCAAAACCTTCGCAAGCAGCTCTGCCCTGAGGGATGGCTCCTGCTGCTCCACTGCCAGGAGAAGTACATTGCCTTTATTCTGTTCCTCAAAAAAAACAAAAAAAACCAAAACAAAACAAAACAAAACAAAACAAAAAAAAAACACAAAAAAAAAACAACAAAAAAAGAAAGAAAGAAAGAAAGAGAAAGAAATTAAACTCCAGAAACACAGAGTTAAGATCTGGAGATGAAAAGGAAACTCCTGGTGCCAGGTCCCATCAGCACTGGGGAAAAATAAAAGGTCCCCAGTCCCCAAAATCCTCCCCCCCAAAAACAAAACAAAACAAAAACAAAAACAAAACTAAAAAAACAAACAAAAAAAAACCAAAACCAAACCAAACCAAAAGAAAACACCAACAACACAGGAAGGAGTAAATAAATTTCACTGAGCCTTTTGAAATGGTTTAATTGCCTTTGTGCTCTAATTGCTCCTGGTTTTACAGCCTCATTTCTTGTCATAAAATTAGTCCCACTTTTTATGCTTTTTCCTTTTCTGCTGGTCTGTGATTATTATTTTTTAATTGCTTTGGTGTGTTGATCTCTCCCACGTCTCCCCCAGGAAGGGGAAGAGGGACCTAATTCTGCTGCTGTCGCCCGCGTGGAGGATGCTGCAGCTGCTGGAAGGAGATGGACGCTCACATTTTGGGGTGAACATCAACACAAATCCCTCCAAAACTGCCCTGCGAGAGCAGGGCTGGGCACAGGGGCTCTGCATCCAAGCAGGAGGAAGCAGGGATTAGGAACACGGCGACTTCTGGCAGCGTTTGCTGGGGGAAGGTTTTTTGCTACAAACCACAATTGTCGGGAGCACAATGAAAGCATCGGAGGAAACCAAACCACCTGAAAAAAAAAGGAAAAAAAAAGATGAAAATGCGTCATCTGTAACCCTTTTAATAACCAGCCCATGTGAGCCAGCACCGAGGCGTCCTGGCCGCCTCCCAGCGCAGCATCCCCCTTTGTCCCGGCTGATGTACAGCTGCAATAGGAAGCCGTGCGTGAAGTTTATTAAGGCTGGGTAATTTCTGTCGGTTCCGTGTGCTATTGATTCCATCTCTACTGCTAGCTCGCTCTGTCTGGACCTAAAATGTGATTTAAAAGCAAGAAAGAAAAGCGTATAGTTCTTTAAAATTTGCAAGGGTTGTGGGATGCGGGACGTTGTCGCTTTGGATGCATTAGCAATGCTCTGCAAAGGAATGCGTCCGAGGTGCAAATCTTATCGAGGGGACTTTGATGATGCTGAGACTACAAAAGAGGGAGCACTTTGAGCTGAACCAAAACGCCAAGCTGAATCTGAACTTAGCTCCGCAAATTTCTGTCTCAGGGGTGGAAGAAAAAACTGGATTTGCTTTGGCTTTCAGCCAGCCTTGCTTCATCCCGAACTAGCTCTCCACTGTCCAACCTCTCCCACGTCCTTGGAGTTACTCCCAGTTTGTGGCATAAGCAAGAGTGAGCTCAGAGGAGCAGCTCTACCCACCGTGACGCTCGAGGCTGGCGCGGGTCCACCTCGGTGCAAGTCCCGTGGTGTCGGAAATGCGGATCCTCGCTGCAGAAAAGCCAACCTTGGAGCCTCCCCTGGGGCACGAAGGGGTTGCACACATCTCTGGCCCAGCCCAGAGCTTCCCTGCTGCTCCTCCATGAAATGAGGCCACAGGATGAAGGGGTCGTGTCCCACACACGTCCCAGTCCCACCCCAAGAGCAGCATTCCCAAGCATTTCCCCCACAGCTGGATCATCAGCCTCGTGTCCTGGGCTCCACAAAACAAAAAACAGTGACAGAGCAAGTTAGACACAGATCCCAGCTGAACCCCAAACTTCCTGGGGCCATGGGATGCCAGGATTTGGGTCAGGCCCATCTGTACCCAGCTCATCGGCTCTCTCAGATAAGTGGCACAACCCCCCTGCAGTGACATATAAAACACAATAATTAAGAAATGAAGACACAGTCCTGTCCTTTGGCCTGTTGTCCAAGCACAGCTCCCTGTCAGGCAGCCTGCCCTGCCCTGGACAGAACCAGAATTGTCCTTATCTTCCCCAGTTTTCCATGGCTTTAGGTCACCTCCATTTCCTCGCCAGTGCAATCCGGGCCATCACCCACAAGGAGAATTTGAGCCACGGCCACAGAGGAGAATTTGTCCTGGCTGGGCTGGAAAAAAAAAAAGTGAAGCAGAGCTGAAGGCTGCAAGATGAGTTGCGGGAATGAGAGTGCTTTGTGGGACAACATCCAATTCCTGCTGGACAAAATCCATCCTGCCCTTGGAACCCACCTGCCTCTGCGCCGAGAGACGCCAAAGATATCCAGAAGCTTCAGGGACCTCCCAAACTTTGTCCCACCAAGTCAGGGTGGAACACCTTGGGGGGCACATCGAGGGGAAGCCCCAGATGAGGTTGGCAGAGCTGAGGAAGAGCTGGAAGGAGCAGCGGGAAGCAGCAGGACGGTTCCCTGTGGCTGCAGCCCATAACCATCTCCTTGTCCCGGGTGTTTCCCCAACTTTCCCGGAGAACATCGCTGCAGCACAACACTCCACCTTGCCGACACGAGCTCGGGCCCCAGCCTGCTCTGAATCCAGCTCGCTGCCAGGAGCTGTGGGCATTTTGGAAAGCGGGCTTTTCTCGCTCTCACAGAGGGAACTGCTTGTAGGTTTGGGTTTTGGTGGGTTTTTTTTTTTGGTGCAATGTATTCAGAGAATCCCAAGGTAGTTTGGGTCGGTAGAGACCTTAAAGTTCCTTGTGTTCCATGGGCAGGGAACACCTTCCACTGGACCAGGTCGTTCCAACCGGGCCTTGAGCACTCAGCATTGCAGGGGAGGGATGGGCAGAGGGCGGGAAATGACAAACCTCACCCCTGATGCCCCATCAGCAGCCGGGCGCTTCCCGAGGAGCCGAGGAGCAGCCCCACGGCTGTGACATTTGCGATGCATTAAGTTTAAACATTTTCAATAAAGAAAAACAATCCGTTCAGACTTGCTTTATGATTCATAGTAATTGCAAATAGAAGCAGTTAATATAATTGTCCAGCTGAGACCAGCAGGCTGGGAACATGTAGCAGTGAGATGTACAATCAGGGAAGGTTGGGAGGGAATTTAAGTGCAGGTTAAGCAAATGCATTACTTTAATAACACACAGAGACAGCCCTTGTAGTTATAAAGAGGATAAAATAAATATTGTACCAGAAATCTACAGAATAGGAGGTTTTATCACCAAGAACTGCCCGCTCGCTATTTACTTTCAATTTAGATTTTACAAAAGCTGCACTTGCCATGTTTTTTATGTGTGGAAGACAATGACTTGAATTGACAAATGACCTTATTTCTCCATAAGTTTTACAAGGGAGCCTCAGTTTCTCAAAGAAAAATGATCACCTCCCAGCAGTCATCCTGGAGACAGAAAAAAGGCTTTTTTTTCCCCCCTTTTATTTTTTATTTGAGAAAGGGAGGACTGTAATTCAAAGAGGAGATGGTGCTCCTGCTCCTCTCTGCCTTGGAGATGGGCCAACCCCTTCCACTTCTCCAGTCAAAGGGAAGGGACCTGTTTCTCTGCAGTGGCTCTGTGTCTGAATTTCAGCCCTTTCTTCACCCCACCGCAGATATGACCGCCCTGGTGGCCTGGGAGGGCAGTCCAGATTTGGCACAGCTCTCGTGCACGACCCTACTTCAGCTTTCCCAATCCTGAAAATTAGTGTTCCCTCCCTTTTAAATGATTAACTTGAGCTGGTTCAAGTAGAGAAGAGGGGAGAGGAGAGAAGCTATTGGAAGACATCATCTTCATCATCATTTATCCAGCTTAACCAAACGTTGGCTCTCCAGAGAAGAGCAATAGTGCTTTATTAAAAGATGTTTTTGAGGGCAACACATTAAAATAAAGTATCTCCTTCACAGACTTAATGACACATAAACAGCCAAACAAAACAGAACATTGGCTCATTAGAACCGTTTATAAAATATTAAGGGTCTTAAAAATTAACTGTTTACAGACACCTTTCTCTTGGTGGTGGGGGAGAACGAGGATGTTCAGGCTTGAGGGAGCTGCCTGCAACACAGAAAAAGAAACACTCTTGTCAAAACTCCTTCTGCCTGGTGTCCCCTGTTGTTCTGGGGGTGATGGATTAATGCAATGGGTTCATTTTGGGTGGCAGTGCCTGGGTGTTGTCACCTCCACAGCCACTTGAATATTCCAGCATCCCCCATCAAGGCGATGGATTAAAAAATGCAGGATAAGACAGGCAAAAAGCATCAATCCCCCTCAAAAAACCCTCACCCAAACCCAAATGAACAGCGTTCCTTTCAGGGCCCCCCCCGGACCATCCATGACTCGCCCCGTTAAACACATCTGTATCCAGAGGGACAAATACCAGGAGGAGGAGACAGGGAATGCAATTTTAAAGTCCCAGAATTTAGCATAGAGAAGGTAATGGGATTGCAGTGGCTTTCCAGTAAATGTCATTGCTGTAATTAGGAGAACAATTATTGTCAGCCGGCAGAATTGTCCCCTATCTGTCATTTCAGCAGGAGCAGCCGCAGCCACAATTAAGACTCGCTCGGGTGCGCGGCCGGTTCCAGCCCCGCTCAATGGGATGGGCGAGGGCGGAGCAGCCCCCTCTGCTGCGGGGACAGGGGTTAGGGGGTCACAGCCCCCCGGCCTCCTCTCGGGAGGATGCTGGAGACAGAAACTTTATTTATTACAGCTCCAGCCCGACGTCCTGGCCTTGCACAGGGAAGATTTGAAGCAACCGCTTAACTGAGGGGAAAAAAAAATGTGCTGAACTGATTTACAGATTCGAGACCTGCCAGGTCAAACCTTCCTCCACCTACAGGGAGCGGCTCCAGGGGGAGAAGGATGCCCTAGAGATGAAGGCAGCCCAGGATCTGTTATCTCCAGCTTCATCCCCCTCCGCTGCTTTTCTCGGCTGCTCCAAGCGCAGCTGACAGCAGGTCTGAGGGGCGAAGCAGAAGTTTTGAAGGTTTGAAAAGGAGGGGGCTGCAGCCATAGCCTGTCATTAACAGCATCCTCATCCCCAGGGACCTCCGATCTCCAGCTCGGACCCTAACCCTGCCCTTCCCAGGAGCCCGCTCCCAAATCCCTCCTCTGGCTGCCAGAGAGATGCTGAGCTGCAGCTCCAGCAGGGTCCCAGCAGGGCACAGCCCTTCCCCGACTCCGCCAGCCAAGCCCAAATCGAAAAAGCCAGAGGTGTCCTGCATCCAAATCTCCCGACCTGGGCAGGGAAGAGAATTCTGCACAAAAAGAAAAGGGAAGGAACAGGGAGGCAATTATTCCACTGAAAGCATTTGCAGCATCCTTGCAGCTCGTTGTGATTAACCGTGGCCAGAGTGCTATTAGCAGCCTGGGATGATGATTAACAAGCTCTCCTAATAGCTGTTTTTAAACCTGCTTTAAAAAAAAAAATATATATATATATGAAAAAAATAAAAATAAATGCTGGAGCAGAGCTGGAAGGGGGTGGGGAGACCGGGTGGTATCTCCAAGGAAACCAGAAACAAAACGGGCTTGGCACATCGCAGAACCAGGCGGGTAATCAAAGATTACAAGCAGTTTTAATTTAAGGTTAATTATTGTTTACTCTCTGGAGCCCGCCCCATCGGAAAGCAGCAGTCGCTCTGACCTTGAGCAGCTCCTGGAGGAGGCCTCTGCTCCGTTCCCTCTGGAAATGCTCCCCCGCGTCTCCCGGGGGGAGCGGGGATGGAGGGGGAGCGGCAAGAGGGAGGAATGGATGGAGGGGGATGGTCAAAGGAAGCCGCGGTGGAGCATCCGACGGGTGGATCCTGCCCCAGCTGCGGGCTGAAAAGCTCCATTCAGCTTTATTTAACCGCTTGCCCCAACTGCAGACGCGGTTAATTAATTTTGGACTCCCATTGATTTTCCATTTGGAGGAATCACAGCGGCGTTTTCGCTCGGAGCCGGCCCCGTTTTTATCGGCGAAAATGCCGTGTAGAGGCACTTCCCCCGGCGACACCTTCTGCCCCTGCCCAGGGCTGGAGCCGGAGCGCTGCGAGGCTTTGGGGAGCTCCTCTTGGCGAGGGCACCAGCGCAGCTCCTCCGGCAGCTTTCCACCGGCTGGGCGAGGCTGGCTCAGCACCCCCTGCTCACACATCCCCCAGCGTTTCCACCCTCCTTGGCTCCCAAAAATGCCCAGGAGCCCGACTCAGCCAGTGGAACCCCGGCTCCACAAAAGGCTCCTCCTGCTCCAAGTCCCCCTTTGCACATCCCCAGGCTGGATCCACCCCGCTTTTAAACGCCAAGGCAGGCTGCAAAGATGGGACCTCGCTCAAAGTCTCTCCTGGAAGACACTTTTTTACTCCAAGCCCCTCTTTTGGAACTGCTGTGACAGAGCTGCTGAGGAACGGCAGCGGAGATTAAGGATGGTGACAACTCCCCCGAGCTCTCCTCCCTTTGCTGGGAGACAGACGTGTTTAATTATGATAGAAAGGAGATCCTGGTGCGTGCTGCAAATGCTTAAGGTGATTTGAAGCGTGAAGCTGCATAAGGTTTGTGAGATTTGAGGTTTCCAATCTGTTTGGGCTTGTTTAGACTGTTTCTGCTGTTTATTCCCTCTGTGTTTTTACGTGTTCTCAAGCACACGGGGGCTTCAGGAGACAAGTCTGAAGAAATCAGCGCAGAAAGGGTTTGATAACTTAATTGTCCATTTGATGGCATCAGTGGGAGTGATGGGAGCAGGGGATTGGATGAGGAGGAGATGGGTACCAAAAGAGGCTCCGCTTCTCTCCAGGAGCAGTTTCAGCCTCTCTCCTCAGGATTCCCCTCTCTGGTGATCATCCCTTTGCTTTGGCCTCATAGGGATGCGCCAAGGGCTTTGTAAGGTGGGGTGCACAGCACACAGGGGGGTGGAGAGGGGTTCCCCATCGTGCTGAGCCCTCGGGCTGATCCCAGGTCCTTTCCTGTCGCTAGAGGACACGAAAAGAAATGATACACTCAAGTCCAGAGTAAAAAGAAGGGGAGTTTATTTACTTGATTTTGCTTATACAGATTCTGGACAATGAGCAGGGATTGGAGGACAATGTTTACACCTCTCCACCCCACTGGCCAGGATAGAAGCCCATCAATTGTCCCTCGTCAGAGAGGAATGCGAAAATAACCACTTTGTTTATGTTACAATCCTTGAGACGACTCCACTACAAAAATGTAAACATTCAGAGGGCTGAAAGAATATGGCAACACTTCCCCTGCCACAAAACTTAGGATCGATACCGCAGCATCAGCAGGAGCAAACAAAGACACCAGCAGTGCTCCTGGTGCAGAGAGGGGGTGCAGTAAAACCTCCCCCAGCCCCACATCCCGAGGCACAGAGACACAGAGAGAGCAGCTCCAGGTCAATATGGCCAATTTTGTGTCCTTTGGTCCGACCAGCTGACACCTGGATCCCAGAGAGCGAGGGCTGGCCTAGGAGCAGCCCGTGCCGTGTCCTTTCGCTTCTGATCCCAGCAGGAACTGGCCGATAGCAGATTCCAGAGCTTGATAAGAACGGGCTTAAATCCTGGTTGGGAACACCTCAGGCATTTGGAGAATATAAAACAAATGGCTTTCCAGTGTTAATATTTACCTGGGAGATCAAATGATTAAACTATAATCTGCTCAGGACTTTTCTTCTGAGTTGCCTTTGAAAATATTTATCACATTTCCCTTCTGCAGCAACCCCGATGTCCTCCTGTCCCGAGGAGTCCTGTCCAATGCCACCAGAGAACCTCAACCCAGGACAGCAAAGAATGCCCATCCTGCCCCATTTCCTGCCAAAAGCGAGGCCTTGGCTCCTTTGCCATCAGAGGATGCTCTGGAACAGCGTGTGTCCCCCTGAGGGTGGGCAGAAATCACCCTCCCACTGTCACAACGGGGTTGGGACTGCCCTGGGTGGCCTCACAGAGCCCTTTCCCTAAAAGCTGCCCCAAAATATCTGCAGAGCCCCTCAGGCACAAATCACCCCCCTTGCAGACTGATGGATGCCCTGGCTCCAGCGCTCACTTTGCTGCAGTTCCACCTTCTTTCCCAAAGCTTCGTTCAATTAAAGGCAAACTCCCCGTGTTCACCTCACCTGGTTTTAAAATACTCAGAGAAATATAATTAGGTCTTCGTGATCTCCTCCAGCACGTCTACAGATTCATTTCCTACAGGAGTTGGGCTGTTTTCCCTACAGGATCATTTCTATGGACACCCATTGTTTTTTTATCCCCATTAAATATTACAAGCATCTCTTAGGATTTCTTTCATAAAGACTTACCCTGATTCCTGAGGGAGTAACTCGTATCAGTTTAAACTCTCTCACTGCAGCTCCCAGAGCAGCCCTGGAGCCTCCTCCGTGGGGTTTTTTTTTCTGGGAGATCTGATCCAGGTTGGTGGGATGACACAAGCCTGGCTTTGCCTGAGCTGGGCATTTTGACCCAGCCAGTGAGTACTGATGAAGGTGAAAAGGTGAATATTTCCTGTTACGAAAAGCAAATCTCAGCTTTTCAGGCAAGCAAGGTGTCAGGTATATAAACGCCAGCTTTGAGGCAGAGCAAACACCTCAAACTTGTGGCTAAAACTGTCACGGGCTGCGTGGTGTCCCCAGGGGCACTCCTGCCCTGAGTGTGCAGGGTCAGAGGATGCTGCAGGTGTGGGCACACACGGGCACATCGCTCGTGGGGACACGCCAGGGCATCCTGAGACCCTCCAAGGAGCCCGGGGTGGGACATTGTGCCCTGCAAGGGGGACGTGGACAGGAAAGGCTCGACCTGGGGTGTCAGTGGCCCTTTCATTTTTTGGGGGGTGGGGGTTATTTTCCCCTTCTCAAGCTCCTGAAGCAAGGGGCACACCCCAAACTCCAGTGGCTCCGTGGTCGAGATGGTTTCTCCTCTGTGTAGAGTGTAAAACACGAGGGGGAAAAACTTCAATTTTAATAAAAACACCCACAAGAGGATCTGCTTGAGGCCTGGGAACACAGACGCAGCGGGGAAACAGGGGTGCCACAGGTACACCCCGCTGTGAGCGTGGCACCTCAGCGCGTCCCAGGAGGAAAAAACAGCCCGTGGGGAGCAGGATGCCTCGGGCTTGGCGCGCAGGGTTGGTTTGTTCGGGGATTTAAGCAGCAGTTTTGCATCCCTGGTTGCCATGGCAGCACAGGCGCTGCCTCGAGCGAGGCCAGCGCTGGCCACACCCAGCCAGCCGCCAAAACTGCGGCCCCAAAACTGCGGCGACGCTCGGGGCAGAGCAGGGAGCAAGGCCGGGGCTCTGGATGGGGCTGGGAGCCCTCCCGTGAGTGAGGACACGCCGTCCCCACCCAGGAGCTCCTTCCCAGAGGTCCTCGGCCGTTGCTTCCAGCGAGGAGCTCACTGCTCACCGTTTTCCAGAAGGTTCTTGGCCGTCACTTCCCAGCATCTCCTTCGGCCACGGCTGCTCCACAGCCACACCCAGCACCTCTGACACCAGTCAGGCTGCAGCAGGGACGGAAAATCCACATTTTCCATCCCCCCCCGGCCAGCACACACCGGGGAGCTGAACCTGGCGCCTCCTTCCCTCAACCCCATCCTCACAACAGCGTCAAGGGGCCGTGGCAGCAAGGGGTGCAGGAGCCCAAACTTCACACCTCCAGCATTCCCTGGCTGCTGTTTCCCTCCTCACAGCTCCCAGTGCCTCTGTTCCCCCCTCAAATCCGTGCTGTCCCTCTCCGCGCTGCCTTGGGCGCTTCTCTTTATCGTCCTGTTTGTCTCCTCTCCGCCGTGTGATTTTTGTCTCGTTAAGGGAGGCGCTGGGCAGTGTTTACTTTGTTTTACTTTTTGTGGCGCTTTTAATTCCAAACTCTCTTCGTCTGGGCAGCGCTTTATCAGCCACGGGAAGCTGAAGGAAGCTATCTTTCATCCTTATCAAAATTCCTCTCCTTTCATTATCTCCAGCGCTGCTACAAAGCATCGAAAGGGCATCTTTGTTCTTGCAAACTAATATAATTCCAAATACAGCAATTCAGGCCTTTCGAGAAAGTTATGGACACAAACACACATCCATTATCTCCCCTCACCGCCCCAGCAACGCTCCCACAGGAGCCCCGCGGCTCCTCTGGGGCTGCCCGGGTTTAAAGGGCGCAAAGGGAAGGAAAAAGGCATTTTTAGGGCTGAAGATGAAGGATGGGGATGAGTCAGTGCAGGTTTTGAGCGTGATGTCAGCCCAGGGGTGTGAGAAGGGCCCTGGGGGACAGTGGGCAGTGTTTTCCGCTGCTGGTGTGCTCGGCTGGAGGTGCTGCTCCGTGCCACGTGCCAGGGAGAGGGTGCAGGTGTTTCCTCCTGGCTCTGTGTGTGGCAGAGTCACCGGCAGCCGTGGATCTGGCTGTGTTTGCCCTGTGCAGGGCCCGGGCTGGGCTGGGGGTCGGCAGCAGCAGTGGAGGATGCTGCTGCTCACAGGGAGCAGGTGACAGATCTTCCCCGCAGATGTGGCAGGGATGGAGGGAGTGGCCGAGAGAGGCAGAAGCCAGGTCATGGGGGAGCCTCGGCTTGGGATCATTTCCCAGTGAGGGGATCACTGAAGAGGTTTGAGGAGAGTCTGGCTTGAAATCCTCCTTGCTGGGGCAGCCAGGAGCCTTCTCCCTCATAGTCCCACTCTCCCCAAGTCCCAGCCAAAAAGAAAAGCCAAGTTTTGCACAGCCACCAAACGCTGAGAGCCGGTGCAGGGTTTTCTCCGCACCTCAGAACCCTCCGTGTGCTCCTAGGAGCTCAGTAAAACCCATCCTGTCACTGTCCCAGCCCAGACCTCCCTCCGGGCTCCTTCTCTCTCCCCTCTCAGCAGAGCAGATCCCCGGAGCCCTGGGTACCCCATGGCACAGCCCGGGGTGGCACAGGGCACCCACCCTCCCCTGCCACTCCCCTCTGTCCCCATCTCCAGCCCGACCCCTCCCCGCCGCTCACATTTCACCCATAACCAGGTGTGAAGGCGGAAAAGCTTTTTAAAGCTCCCGAAATTAAGGTACATGAGGGGGCTTGGATAGGTTTTGGAATAAATTGCCCATGAAAGTGCTGGGAAAAAACTATCTAGGGGAAAAAAAAAGAGAGGAAGAGGGAGAGATAATGATATACCTAGGAAGTAGGGAAGAGGAGAGATCAGGAAGCGACTGGCTGATTGTTCCATAAGCACCTCTTAAAAGCAAACACAATAGACATGAGCAGTTTTTAAAATGACAGACAATACAATGGGAGATAATATATTTAAAACCCATATCAGTTGTTAACAGACCATAAAAACGCCGGTACATTAATCTGTGCTGTCTGTCATAGACTCATGAAGCAGCTGTGTTATTTTATAGTATCATTCCTGCGGGCTTCTCTGACACTTCCACAAATACATCTCAATTTATTTGGCTACGAACAAACAGAAATATTGAATTCTTCTCACTCTGCTTCGCTGCTCTTCTAGTCCACACCCCCACACACCCCACCCCAGCCCCGACAACTTGTGGAGGACACTCAGAGCTGTGACAGAGATTTTATCTGCCAAAAGGATTGGCTTAATGGAAACGCTCTGCAGAGCCGTGGCCATGCCACAAACTCTCTGGAGATGCTCCCAGCCCTTTCCTGCTCCCAGGCACAGCCCAGGAGCGAGGGGAGCTCTGGCCCCCACACCACCACAAGCGTTTTACATGAATCATTCCAGGCAGTGACACGTGGTGGGTTCAAAGCTCGATGCAGGCTTTGGTGTGAGCCCTTCAAAAGAAGAAACGTTTCTGGTTTGGATCCCACGGGATGCTGGAGAGGAGCTGCAAAGAGCTCAGCGCGTGTCTAATGAGGGCGGAAGGAGGGCAGGAGCCAGCCTGGGGAAAAGCAGGACAGGGCTGCAAAGGGCAGCTGCTGGAGGAGCTGGGCTGGTTCTTTTTAATATTGAACCTGATCTGATCCCCCTAGAGGCGTCAGCTGAGCTCTGGTGCCACCTGCAAGGGCAGTGCCCGCCCAGCCTGAGCCCCAAACTCAATGCCAAGAGCCTTGGCAGTGTGTGATGCTCCCAGGAAACCTGTGAGCCACTTCCAGCAGCAGCAGGAGGACAAACCTCTGCATTGGCAGAGCAGGGAAGCACCCAGCCAGCAGCACCCCGGGAACTCTTCACCTCCCGTTCGGACACAGCCCCGTTAGGAGATCACCGCTCAGATCTCCACCACTGCCCCGGGAGAGGGAAAATCTGCAGACAGATGGGCTGTACAGAGATAAGAAAACAAAATTATTATTATTATCATCCTCATCCTCTTTCTTCTGCAGCTACTCACCCAAAGCAGAGATGGATTCCAACCCTTCCTCTGGACCCCGCCCAGGAGGAAGAAGGTACCTGGGAAAGGATTGCCATTCACCCTGCCAAGCCAACACAAGAACCTCCCTTTGATCAGAAAAACATACAAATGAACATCTGTCATCCCCACATAACCTTTTGGGTTGTCAGCTGAAACATGCTGCTGCCCCTGGACGTTTGATTCCAGCCCAGCCCCGTCCCTGCAATCCCAGCTCTCACTGCTGTCACTCAGCTGCAATTTCCCACTCTGGGAGCTGCGAATCCTCTACCACTGTCAGGATATCATTAACCTTTGCTTCAGATTTAAATGGTCCCTTCCTGTCAGCGCAGAGCTGTGCAGTCATTCACTTCCAGCCTCCTTCCATCCTGCGGCTCTGGGGCAGCTGGGGCTCGGTCTCACCCAGGGCCTCACCTGTGCACACCGTGGAACGTCCCGTGGTGTCCCTGGCATCCCTCCAGCAGCTCCAGCTCCTTCCTGTGTTGGGGCAAGGGCCAAAGGAATGGCTTCCCACTGCCAGAGGGCAGGGATGGATGGGATTTGGGAAGGAATTGTTCCCTGGGAGGGTGGGCAGGCCTTGGCACAGAGTGCCCAGAGGAGCTGTGGCTGCCCCTGGATCCCTGACAGTGCCCAGGGCCAGGTTGGACATTGGGGCTTGGAGCAGCCTGGGATGGTGGGAGGTGTCCCTGCCATGGCAGGGATGGGAATGGATGGGATTTGAGGTGCTTCCAACCCAAACCATTCTGGGATTCTGTGACAGCCATGGATAAATTGCAGCCTGGGTGTTGCTCTCTCAAGCTGCTGGACGGGCTTAACCATTCTATGAAAAAAAAAGAAAAAAAAAAAAAAAGAAAAAAAAAGGAAAAATAAGAAAGAAGAAAATAATTAAAAACTGGAAAAGCAGAACGCAGCTGAGATCAGGTTATGGGGAGGCAGCACAGATCAAATCTCACTCTGGAGGGATGGGAGCACTGAGATGGTCACAGTTTATTGAAGGGACATGGCTGAGCTGGCCCAAATCACTTTGCCATGGTCAGGAGAAGCCAAACACATTTTGGGGCAGAAATCAGTGGTTTGGTGATGGAGTTACAGATCTCTGCCCCAGCCCGCCCACCCTCATCTCCCCACGGTGCCATCCTCCCAGATCGTTAGAAGAAAACAATTACTATGCAAAGCTTAATGAATCAAGGCCACAACCCACAACTGGGAACATAAATATCAAAGTGCAGCCTTTGATTGAAGGCAGAGGAAGCACTGTAATTAATTCCACCACCAGAGCCAGGCTCAGACTCACCATGGGCAGGACAGGTACGGATGTGCCCTGTCCCAAATTGGGGTGCCAGACCCCGTCCTGTCCAGAGTGCCCCTCCAGAGGACATGGCTCCAATCATCTGCATCTTGGCTTCCAGTTCGGAATTAAAAGGTTATTTGAGACTTTGCCAATTGCTTTTAATCCGGCGATGAAAGACGATGATAAATCTTAAGAGACCCAAATTAATAGAGAGGAAATTGATTTTGTAACGTGTGGACTTGTTTTATTAGACTCCTGCAGGCCGGATGAGATTGGGAAGGCAGCGCTGTAGGGTTGGGGGACAGCTCTGGCAGGGATTTGCCATCCCCGTGTGAGCAGGCAGCACCACATCCCGCCCAGGCAGCACCTGCAGCCCATCCTCCCCCGGATCCAGGCAAACCAAACTCCTCTCCTGCTCTTGCCCCCACGGCAGCTCCCAGCCCCGGAGTGGTGCTGACCGTGCAGTGCCCGGATCCTTCCCCATCGCTGCCTCCTTCCATTCCCTTATTTAAAAGCTGTAGATCCCGATCCTTCTCACCCCTCCCCGGATTACCCCCAAACCCGGAGCGTGACCTTGGAGCTGTGAAGATCCCAACCGCTGCAGTGGCAGCCTTGCAATTAAGGGAGTTGGCAGCCAAAGGACGGGCCGCGTCTGCTTATTAATTATAACGACGTGGGATCGTTCATTAGGGGCTGGAATGCATTCGTCAGGCAAGAGGTGGAGTGCCACGCAGCATTAGGGCTCGATTTTGTTTTGGGAGATGGCAGAGGAGCCCAGGGATTAGGAATGGCTCTGTGCATTGGGCAGGAAGGAGATGAACGGCTGGAGCCTGGGGCGTGAGGAGGAGCAGGATTTGCTCCTGGGAGCAAATGGACGTACAGATTATTATTGCAATATAATTTGAGCCAAGTATTTTCCTAGGATCGAGAGCATTTGCTATAGTTAATTGAGATCCTGAAGTTCAGTGCCTTTCATTATTGCAGAGCTCTGGAGCGGAATGCTCTCAGCTAATGATCAGAGCAAGATGGAAAGGGCATTTACGGGGCTGCCGGGGGGGGAGCGTCAACAAACACACTCTGACTCCTGTGCCTGGTGCTGGAAACCTGCAGCAAGCTGGGGAAGCCTTCCTGGGGTGCAAGCAGAGCTGCAGCTTGCCTTGGTGGGCTCTGCATGGAGAAGTTTCATGTGTGCAAATTCCCAATTCCCAGAGCACCACAGAGGAGCCAGCAGGGATTGCTCGCCTGGTCTGCGTTTCTGGATGCTGCCTCCATGTCCACCTCTCTGGGAAAGAGTGGGGCTGTACCCTCCAGTGGCCCTGTGCAGCCTGGAAGGACAGCAGGAGTTTTCCTGCCCTCTCTTCCAGCTGCCCTTTCTGATGCATAACCACACCGCTCGCCAAGCAACAGCTCCTCTCTGCCTTCCTACATCTCAAACTAATCTAAACTAACCACAGGAGCGGTTATCCTAATAACCTCCACCCTGCTGGAGAAATAATTGCTGCCAGTCCGGATTTAAATGTTAAAAAAGTAATAACAGAGCTCAGTAACTGACTGAACCCATGGGATGGGAGC
Source organism: Hirundo rustica (assembly GCF_015227805.2). NCBI lineage: Eukaryota > Metazoa > Chordata > Aves > Passeriformes > Hirundinidae > Hirundo > Hirundo rustica. The sequence continues at coordinate 1,324,713 of NC_053475.1, read as the reverse complement.
CCAGTGAGGGCGGCAGCTCCGGTTCTGTGTGTCACCGTGCCCCTGCCTGAAACCCACCAGGGGCAAGCTGGACATTCTAAAAGATCATCCCAGTCCATCCCCTTCTCCTGGGCAAGGTTGCTCCAAGCCTCGTACAACCTGGCCTTGGACACACTTACAGAGCTCGAGGTCACTTTTTGGAACCGAATTATTTTCATCCGTTTCTGAGGGCTGGACACAGGCCAGGACACCCTCACACCAAGGAGGAAAATCCACCCTGGATCCTGCTGGGGGCAGCCAGGTTGTGCCCCAGCCCGGACAAGCCCTGGCTCGCCAATTCCCCTGGTTTTACACCAAATCCAACACTGATGCCCATGAGCTGACCCCGTGCTTGGGGAGCCAGCAGAGCACAAACCGAGGCTTGGCTCGAGCGGCGGTGCAGCCACGGCGTCTCCAGCCCTCGCCTCTCCCAGACAAAAAAGGGGGGATTTTGTCACCAACCGGGCTGCAAAGCCACCAAACATCAGGGGCTTGGGGAAGCCTCCCCCACCGCCCGAAAAGAGCCTCCCCCGGGAAACACGAGCGCTCAATCATTTTGATGTGTGCACCTCGGCGCCTGCCGTCGTCCCACTCCACCTGTGCACAGCAGGCTTCGCTTTTCATTAGAAATAAAAATAACCCTTGTCAGAAGGTGTTGTGGGTTTTTTTCCGCGGTTGAACGCCGAGACGGCAGATGAGTGTCGGCTGAGCCGGGGCCCCCTGGCAAGGCTGGGAGCTGGAGAATTTCTCTGGAGTTTTTCTAGGTTTAGCGAGGCGGAAAATAGACAAGGAGAACACAAAAGCAAAGGCCGCCACTCAGGGTAACTTTATCTTGAATTAATCCTGCCAAAACGTGGCAGCAAGGGAAGGGCTTGGGAGGGGAAGGGAAAAATAAACTCAAATGCAATATGGAGGAAGTTCCAATCAAAAGGTGTTTTGGTTTTTTTTCCTATGGCCAGGGCGTCTGGCAGCTCCAGCCCTCTGACACGGCTCCCCAGGTGCCAGAGTTTGGAATTTTTCCCACCTGCTCCGCAGGAGGCCGGGGTGGTGCCTGGCACATCACAGCTCCATCAGGAAGAGATGCCAGTTCGGGGCTCTCACCAGCGAGAACACAGCTCCAGTTTCTTTTTAAATCCAAGGGTTGAGTGGCGATCAGCCCCAAAAATGCAGGGGTTATGTGGGGCTGGATGGTGCTGGGGGACGAGGGGTGACAGCACCCACTGCCTGGGAGGGAAAGGGCTGTGAGAGAGACCCCGCAGAGGCGTGGAGCTGGGAATTTACACGGGAGTTTGGGATAGGCAGAGGAGCCGGTCTTACCCCTTCTTCCTGCTCTCTGGGAATTTTCAGTTGAAAAGCACCCGAGAGAAATACCACGGGATGCTTTGGCACCAGGTCGCACCCTGGGGATCTCCTGCTCCTCTCCTCCTTTCGCTATCACTCTACTTTCCACCAAAGCTTTTATTTTATTTATTGCCCCTCTCAGCTTTTTCCAAGCACCTTCACGCGGTTGCTATAGCACCTCCCGTGCCAGAAATGTCCTCCTTGCCCACAAATCTGAGTGATTTCAACTCAAAAGCATTGGGGGGTTGATCAATTGGGGCAGCCAGGGGCTACCTATCCACTGGCTTTGGGGTGCAGTTTGTAGTTCTGGTGCCATCAACCCCCTCCCCCGGTGCCCATTTCTATCTAAATAATTTCTCGCTGGAAAAAATAAAATAAAAACAGCTCCCGATTGCTGGAGAAGAAAAACTACACATCTGCCCGGGGTTAGCAAGGTGTTATTTTAAGGCAGATCTATTTTAAGGTGGTGCCGGTGCCAGGGGAAGCGAGGCAGAGTACAGGTGTTTACACGGGGAGCTGGGGGCACTCTGTGCCATTGGCACTCGCCTCCTTCCCAGGTTTTTTATCCCCGATCCCCCACATCAGAACAGGGCTGAGAGCTCTCCCTGCTGCTTCCCAGTGAGCAGACTGGGACCAGTGGGAGAGCTGTGCTGGGCAGCGGGCTCAGCCCCGGGCTGCAGCTGTCCCCGTGCTGTGTGACACTGCTGGCAGAGCTGGGGAGGGGCGACATCCTCCCCGGGGCCGGGAGGGGAGCGAGCCTCAAATGCCATGGGAAGGAGAGAACTGCAAAATAAACCCCACCAGAACCCCTTCCTGTTCTTATTTTCCTCTGTCTTAGCTGGATTTTCCGGGACATTTCACGCGATCCTGGTGTGAGGGGAGCAGCGGGGGGCTGGAGGGTGCAGGGACACATCTGGCAGCCTTGGGGCGGCTCAGCCCTGGCACAGCTGGACAGGTGAGCTCGGTCTGACAGAGCTGTAGGGCAGTAACCCCACGGATGCTGCAAGGAGAAGTTCAGCTGGGGGAAAATCAGCAAATTCCAGGGCTGGCTCTGCTCTGGTTCCTCACCTCCAGCCTGGAGATGGGCCGGGCTGTGCCCCCACCTCCCTGAGCACGCTGCAGCTCTGGCAGTGGGTTACAATCACACCCCAGGAAATGCCAAAAAGCCCCGCAGGTGATGTGGACAAACGGACAACGCGCCTTCGGAGCTGCTCCAAGAGAGTCTGGCACGTCCACGGGAAAATCAGCCAAGCCGTTTGGCAAGCATCCAGGTGGCAACTTGAAGCTGGAAAGGGGCTCAAAATTCGAAAGATTTACTGCCACCCTGCACTCTGAAACCCTTTCACATGATTAGAGCATTGGCCACGGGCCGGGTGCCAGGGACGAGCAGGACTGCTTGTACCCGGTGTGCAGCCATGGGGCGTCCAGGACCCATTGCAGAGAAAGGGAGAAACAGAACCGAAACCTCTGTAGGTGTCTGGAGAATCACATCTGCCAGAGAGAGCATCCTGTGTGCCTCTGGTGGCATCTGGGTGTGTTGGTGTGACTGGTACCTGGGCGTGCTGGAGCACTGGGGGAACATCCCTGTGTTGGAGGTACCTGTGTCCCTAGGATTGATACTTGGGGGTGCTGGGAGCATAGGGGGAGCATCCCTGTATCAGGAGGTACCTGTGTCCCTGGTATCTGGGGTGCTGGAGCACACACATGGAGAACATCCCTGTGTCCAGGGGTACCTGTGTCCCTGGTACCTTTGGGTGCTGGAGCACAGGGAGAACATCCCTGTATCAGGGGGCACCTGTGTCCCAGGTACCTGGGGGTGCTGGGAGCATAGGGAGAGCATCCCTCTGTCCAGGGGTACCTGTGTCCCTGGTACCTTTGGGTGCTGGAGCACTGGGGGAACATCCCTGTATCAAGGGGTACCTGTGTCCCAGATACCTGAGGGTGCTGGAGCACTGCGGGAACATCCCTGTATCAGGGGGCACCTGTGTCCCAGGTACCTGGGGGTGTTGGGAGCACAGGGAGAGCATCCCTGTATCAGGGGGCACTTGTGTCCCAGGTACCTGGGGGTGCTGGAGCACACACCTGTGTCCCAGGTACCTGGGAGCACACCCAGCACAGCCCCACATCGGGATGCTCGTAGGCACCGCGGCATCGCACGTACAAACCCGTGTCATGCACGGCCCAAGGGTCAGGGCTGGCGTGTCCCGGTGATCCCACGGAGATGTTTCCTCTGAGGTTATCTACAGGTCACTTCCCAGCGTTAGCAGAGAAGAAAGACAATTTTTTTCCTGCCCAGTGACCAGGCTGAACTTCCCAAGCTGTTCGAGCGCCTGTGCTTGAAAACTTCGGCTCATTAATTAAGCCCGGAAAATTAGAAACTGGCCTAAATATAGTGGCCCAATGAGACTGAAAAACGAAAGGAAAACATCCTTCCAACTGCCTCACCCGCCCACCTGCCTGTGCTGGCAGGGAAATAAAAGAAAGAAATTCCCTTTTAAACTCTGCTTCCCCCGTGCACAAGCAAAGCGTCGGGACCTGCACAGGGGAGAAATTCAATTAGAAAAAGAGCTGTTGGCAAAGAAGCTGGTCCTGTCTCCCGTCCTGCAGCTCTCTGGGAAGCAGAAACTTCCTCCAGGATGGGGAAGCCTTCATTTCACTGTTCACCAGTTCCCAAGGAAGGAAGGAAGGAAGGAAGGAAGGAAGGAATATAAATATATAAATTTATCTCTTCCTCCCCAAGGGCTGGCAGAGCATTAAGACCTCATTTGTTTGGCACAGGGATCACGGAGTCCCACACGGCGCGTCTCCTTCACAGTAGACCGTTTCCTATTTCATATTCTGGATAATTTACCCCACTTCAAACAAAAGCTTCTCTCCCTGCCCCAAGCACAGCGATTCCCCACGAGGCTCTCGCACTCCAACAGGCCACAGACCTGCCAAGAGGAATCCCGAGGATCAGAGCTGGATTTTTATAGCCGTGGGATCGTGTTGCGGGTCACAGATCCTACAGGACGTGCACACACACGCATTTCCCCCCGCTGGACTTTTCCCTAAGCGGGACCCAAGCTCCATCAGGGAGCTTTTGCTGCACCGAAGGCGCGGGAGGTGATGATGGTGGAGCTTCATCTGCTCGTGCCACGGACAGTCTCATCCAGCTGCCACCCCCTGGGAGGTGACATTACCCTGCCCTCGGGGCCTGAGCCTGGCCCTGCACAGCCCGGCGAGGGCAGAGCCAGCCGAGCAGCCAGGATGGAGAGCCGCAGGCGGGTTCGCCCCTCCTGGGATACAGGCTGCCATGGCAATAAGGGCTGGATAAACACCAGGCGTCCATCGGCCGCGATTCCTCGGCTGGGGAGAGCGGGGTGTGGGTCAACGCCAGCCTCGGGGCTGGATCTGCAGCTGGATCTGCAGCTGGACCCCGAGGAGAGCACAGAGCGAGGGATGGATCCCCCCTCCTCCCCGCGGCACCCCCGGGCTGTGTCTGGCCGAGCTGCGATGTTCTGCCGCGGTCCTTTGGAACTGACGAGCCCATTTCCCTCCTGCTCCCTCCCCTTTTTAGTTTCCAGGGCCCGTGAGGACTGAACCAAAAGTGGCGACGAGCTGCGTGACACCCACAAACACGGCAGGGGGGGTCTGAGCAGCGGGGTGGACTCAGCTCCCCGGCGACAGCAATACCTGAGTGTCTCAATTAGCAGCAGCTCCTGAAGAAGGCGAAATGACTAATGACTAATCTCCCCGCACCGTTCCAACCAGTTTTGTTCTCATTTCATTCAGACGAAAAGCCTCTGCTGCCGGCTCTGGCTGGGGAGGAGCGAGTGCGGTGAGGAGCGAGTGTGATTCCCGCAGCAGCAGCGCTGGGGTGCCTCCTGCTCTCCCTGAGCTCCCCAAAGGGGTCGGATTTTCGTGTCAGCTCCGTGGGGTGACCAGGCTGGACGGGGCTTGGAGCAACCTGGTCCAGTGGAAGGTGTCCCTGCCTGTGGCAGGGGATGGAACCACAGGATCCTGAGGGTCACTTCCAGCACAAACCATTCTGTGGTTCCAGAACCCTGAGTACGGCGGAGGAGCAATGGGGCAGCTGGAGCTCAGCTGGGGGTGCAGTGGGGAAAGGGACTCAGAACTGATTTGGCTCAGTCCTGCAGGGATCCTTCTGTGTCGAGCTGGGGAAAGTGAGCGTGGCGTGGGAACAAGCCTGGGGAAGCAAGAAGGGGAGGATAAAGCACCGGGTCCAGCTGGTGCCTGGGAAGTCCCCCTGGGAGGTGCCCCCACCGCGCTGTGGATCCTCATCAGCTCTGGCTCATGGTGGGGAAAGCCAAACCCCAGCGTGGGTGGGTTTGGACCTTCCATATGGAGTGGGTTCCATCTGCGGCGAGGCTGTTCGCAGCATCCCACACAGCTTTTCCTTATTTAGCCCAAGCCATATTTATCCCACAGTCTCCTCTCCCCACACCAAACCCGGTCTCAATCCAGCTAGCACGGCACAGAGGGTGAACTGCAGCCCCTCCGAGCAGCTGGGCTGGAACATCCCTGCTGGAAGTGAACCCAGAGGGGAAGCAGCTGCTGGGTTATTTCCCCAACAGAGCAATTCCTGCGGGTAACTGCCGGCACTGGGCACGAGGATGCTCCTGCCTTCATCCACAGCACCCACGTTTCCACCCAGCCAGGCTGGAAACCAAAGAGCTGTTTTAGGCTCCAAAGCTCAAAAGATTCATCAAGATTTTATAGCTTTTGCTCTGCAGTTATGAAACGGTGACCACAAGCCAAATGCCTCTGTCCTCTACCTTCCCGCAACACCGGTGACTTTGGTGCAATAGAGAGCAAAAGCTCAGCCTGTCATTTTTCACTGCACAGACAGAATGCAGCCCATAATGTTCTTGATAAAGCAAAGTACCAATGACACAGCTGAAAAACATCAGCGGAGCAAAGAGCGGAGAAAACTTCCCTGGGCTTCCATATGGCACGGCTCCATCTTGGATGGCGTTATTATTATATTTCATCCAGCTTTAGCCACTTTCTGTGTTATCTGACACGGGGAAAATGTTGATGGGAGGACTCCGGCGCAGACACTTGGATTCCTCTCCCACCGGTGCCTGCCACATTTGTATTCTCCCCAGGACTGCGCCGTTCTCAAAATGTTTTGTTAAGTTAATTTGTATCCGCAGCCACTTGTGAATTTTTCAGATTATTTGATCTGTAACTGAACTAACACGAAGAGTAACTATTGTTCTGCAGGAGCAGACGGTGCCCAAGTGTGTCCTACGTGTTAGACACGCGCCTGTCTTCTAACCCCCGGCGGAGTCCCCAGGCACCGGCAGCGCTGCTGGAAACCAGTCTGGGGATGGCACCGTGCCCCTGCGCCGCTGCAGCCTGAGCCCTGCACACCCCGGCACCACCGCCCCAAAAACCCCTCGCTGGGAGGCACTGGTCTCCACTGGAAATGACCCCAGGCAGGGAATTGTGCCGTTCCTGCAGCCCAGGGAGTCTCTTTGTGTGCCTCATGGAGGTTTTTGGGCAGCACCTGAGAGGGGCAGGAGCTGGAGCTGAGGCTGGGCTGGAAGGGGCTTGGCACAACCCGGGGCAGGGGTGGGATTAGAGGGGCTTTATGGTCATTTCTAATAACCCAAACCGTTCTGGATTCTACGAGACTCAGTGTGGTGCCGGGCCTCTCAGGGCAGCCCCGTCTCTGTTTAACACCAGAGGAGGGTTCCAATTTTCTGTACCAGCTTTGCCAGCTCTGTTGTGTTTGGGGCATGCCGGGGCCGGTGCGCAGCCCAGTGAGCTCCCTCCGTGTCTGTGCTCCTGCAGGAATTCACTCCTCACTGGTTTTCTGTGGGGAACAATGTGTTAAGGACCTGGGGGCAAGGTGAGAGCACAAAGCTTGAGCAAAAGCTCCTGACAGTGAGCTCGGCTTTACCCTTCCTGCCGCTCCTTCAGCCTCGCTGTCTTGGCACTGCTGCTGCGTGGGAGCCAGGATCCAGTGGGATGACAGCAACGGAGATTTTCTCCATAAGTTCCATCGGGAGATGAGTTTCTGCCTCACAAAGAGCCCAGGCTCAGAAAGGGATACGCTTTTTGAAGTGGTTTCTCAGCTGCTGCTTCTCCCAGAGGTTGTGGATAAGGCAGGTTCTGGAAGTCGGGGCTTGTTCTGACCTTCCAAAATCTTCCGGTGAGATGAAAGGCAATGGAAATTGAACAGGTCTGTACCCATCTGGCGTTCGCAGAGGCGGTGGCAGCAGTTCCCAGCCTCGGCTCGGGGTCACAGCGCAGGATCCGGGTTTATGGATCGGCACCTGCCCGCTCAGCCGGGAACGAGCCGGGATCGATCGCGCCCTGCGCCTGGGCTGTGGCTGTTGTTTTGGCAGCGTTATTTAAGGACTGAATTCAAACGCCATCAAGGGGAGATCAATAGCTTTTTTCACAACCCACCAGTGACCGTGTCTGGGCACAGCGGCTGCAGCTCAGACTCGCTCTTCACACGGCTTTTACAGGGATTAAAATCCATCAGAAACAAAAAAGGGTTGGAAATGAAGTTGGGAGTAAAGTTGGCTCCAGCACAAACCCCGGGTGTCAAGGTCAAGCCCAAACCGTTTATTCCTTTGGGCGATGGGAAGTGTGTGTTGGATTTCCAGGATAACAATGTTAAAATGTCTCATCACACTGGGCAAGACTCACAAAATATGTCTGCAGGACTGGGATCACACCCAGGGTAAGACATGGACGGGCCTTGGAGTGACCTGGGACAGTGGAAGGTGGCAGGGCTGGGACAGGATGATGCTTAAGGTTCCTCCAACCCAAACCATTCCATGATTCCACGACTATTTCACACTGCAGGAGCACTGCAGAAGCTCCTCTGCACCAACCACTGCTGGGCTTGAGAGAAGATGTTGTCATCCACTTTAGCAGATTGATTAAAAAAAAAAAAACAAAACCCAAACCAGGCAGGATTTGGGGCACATCTCCACAGGCCCCACGTGCACCTGAAAACTCACCCATTAGTCATGAGGCCAGGCAGGAATTGCGCATCCCTGCAGTCATTCACCGCTTTATGGCAAGTCATGAGATATTTGGTATTTTCCTTCGAGCAAACAAAAGCAGATGATTAAGGAAGAGGCGCAGCTTGCTCGCTTTCAGGAAGAAGACAGCTTGCAAAATGCAACTCTCAGAGCTTCAATAAAACTCCAGAAAGCAAATAAACAGCCTGGCTGAGAGGAGAGCGCTCCCGGTTTCCTGAGCTCTAGGCCAAAACTGGGATTTTGGGGGGAAAGATGGGGATTACCTCCTGCAAAACTGGCACCAGTGAAATGTCAGGAGAGCGGGGATACTGAAATGCCAGGACAAATGTGTGTCACAGCCCCAGCTTGACTTTTCAGGCTACACAGACACCAGAAACCTCCAAACTTTTGAGCAGAAAACCATCTCCAAATGGAAAACCAAAAAGAAAGCAACTGAATTTCGTCTTTCCTTGTGGGCCTGGTATTTCTGGGTCTGAGAGATTTTAGCCTGCTAGCAGCTGCTAACTTTTTCCCAAGCTTTCTCAAGAAAGCTTCTTCTCAAAACAATCTTGGCAAAACAACCATCCTTTCCCAAAACAATCCTTCTCCAGGTGGTGTTTTGCTGTTTCTCCAGTTTAACCAACAGGATCAGAGAGGTGTCGTTCCTGTTCACCAATCATGTTGGATCTGTATGGGAAAACCTTATAAAAGGTGGTAAGAATTAGACAATAAAGACTTTTCTTTTCTGTGCTCTTTGCCTTCTGAAATACTTGGAGTCTCTCATCTTTCTTTCGTGTCTTACAACGACATTTCATCTAATTTTATTTTCTTTTTTGCTTTTTTTTTTGTTATCATTTTCATTTCCAAAGCCTTTTTTGCCTAAGGCAACGTGTTTATACAAATTGCCTCACTCTCATGAGAAAATAATGATTTAAAAAAAAAAAAAAAAAAGAACTATTTACAGATGGAAAAGTATTCTGTCAGATATTTCCTGGCCACCTCTCCATTTCATGCCAACGCTCTGAAGGGCTATAAATGACAGTAGATAAGCAAATTTGGCTACTGAGATTTTGAGCCATGGTGTAGCAGCTCTCTACGCACAGGATTTAAACACCCCCCCCCCGCTTATTTTACACTTTTCTACACAACTATCTCTCCACTATAAAATATACATGGAAACATTGATCGCTCCAGTGATCAAATATCTCCCCCTTCAAAAATACAGCCCGTGCAGAAAAGCAAGCATCCAAATTAAGAATGAGTCGGAGAGTTGAATTGCAAATGAATCAATTGCTTCCTCAAAAAAAAAAAAAAAAAAAAATTAAAAAAATAAATATTCAGTCAAGCAAGACCAGAATGGGCTGGTTAATAATTGATATTTACATTTCTCCCGTGTCTGATCAAAGGATTTGATTGCATGACAAATGAGGAAATTACTGTAAAATATTATACATCCATTAAGAACACAGATGCAGCAGATAGGATGCGGAGCCCTGGTGACGCAGCGCCTGCACCGGGCCCTGCGGACACGGCCTGGGCTGGTGGGGAAAGAGGATTCCTGGATGTGGGAGAGAATCAGTGATGGATCCATGGTCTGTAGAACATGTGAGAGAATCAGTGATGGATCCCTGGTCTGTAGAACATGTGAGAGAATCAGTGATGGATCCCTGGTCTGTAGAACATGTGAGAGAATCAGTGATGGATCCCTGGTCTGTAGAACATGTGAGAGAATCAGTGATGGATCCATGGTCTGGAGAACATGTGAGAGAATCAGTGATGGATCCCTGGTCTGTAGAACAAGTGAGAGAATCAGTGATGGATCCCTGGTCTGTAGAACATGTGAGAGAATCAGTGATGGATCCCTGGTCTGTAGAACATGTGAGAGAATCAGTGATGGATCCCTGGTCTGTAGAACATGTGAGAGAATCAGTGATGGATCCCTGGTCTGTAGAACATGTGAGAGAATCAGTGATGGATCCCTGGTCTGTAGAACATGTGAGAGAATCAGTGATGGATCCCTGGTCTGTAGAACATGTGAGAGAATCAGTGATGGATCCATGGTCTGGAGAAGATGGGAGAAGGGAAAGAATCAGTGATGGATCCCTGGTCTGTAGAAGATGGGAGAAGGGAAGGAATCAATGATGGATCCCTGGTCTGTAGAAGATGGGAGAAGGGAAGGAATCAGTGATGGATTCCTGGTCTGTAGGAGAAGATGGGGAAAGGGGAAGAGCCAGAGCAATCAACCGGCATGGACAAAGACATAGACAGAGATATAGACAGAGATATAGACAGAGATATAGACATAGATATAGACAGATATAGACAGAGATATAGACAGAGAAATAGACAGAGAAATAGACAGAGATATAGACAGATATAGACAGAGATATAGACAGAGAAATAGACAGAGATATAGACAGAGATATAGACAGAGATATAGACAGATATAGACACAGATATAGACAGAGATATAGACAAAGACATAGACATAGATATAGACAGAGATATAGACATAGACATAGATATAGACACAGATATACACATAGATATAGACATAGACAAAGAGGCAGCAAGTGTTCTTCTGGAGACTCTCGTGAGGCAAGAAGACCCAGATCCACCATACAGAGACAGAATCGATTCCCTCTTCCCCCGAATCATCGCGGGAGCAGCAGCGGTGTGCGCCCGGCGCCTCCTCCCAGGCTGTTCCTTTAATAAAAGCTGTTTATTTTTGTTTTAATAAAGGCACAAATCACTTTGGAGCTGCCGTCCCAATCCATCCATAACAAAACTCCTCGAGAAGCGCCGGAGGGATCCTTCGATCCCGCCCGGCCCTCGCACCTCCTCTCCCACGTGCGCGGGGCCTTTAAGGCGCGGCCACGCCCCGGCCGCGCCCCGCGGTGACGTCACGACGACCACCCTCCCTCCCCCGGCGGCGCGGGGAGGGGCGTGTCCGGGGCGTCCCGCCCCGCGGTGACGTCACGCGGCGGCGGCCCGGGGAATGACATCACCCGCGCGGAGCGGCGGGCGGCGGGCGCGCGCCGCAGTGTCCCCGCTCCCGGCGCGGCCCCAGCGCAGCCCCGGGCGGAGGCGCACGGACAGCGGGGCGGGCGGGCGGGCAGCGCGGCCCCTCGCCGCCCCTCCGCCGGCAGCATGGCAGCGGGCGGCCGCGCCGGCAGGTACCCGGCGGAGCGTTCCTTAGCGGGGCCGCCGTGAACGCGCGGGGGTGGCCCGGAGCGCCGCGCTGAGCGGCGGGGTTTCTGGGGTGGGGTGGGGTGGGGTGGGTCGCGATGCTGGGAGAGGGGCGCGGGGGTGAGGGATGGCGATGTAGCGGGCGGCGGGCGGGGGTCTCGCTGCGGGGGATGCGAGCGCTGGCCGTGGGGAGGAGGGTGTGGGGGGGGGGTCGCGGGTGGGTGGCACCGGAGAATGGGGGGCGTGTTATGGGGGGACGCATGGGAGGGGTGTGGAGGGGAAGGGGCCGCGTTATAGCGGAGATGCGGGGAGGGGGCGCGCCGGACCGCGGGCATGTGCGGCGGGGGGATGCGGGGAAACGCCGGGGCGGCGGCCCCGGGACCGGGCGGGGGCTCCGGGGTGAGCTGGAGCCCTGGGGGGGCGCAGCTTGGCCGGGGGGTCCTGGGGCAGAGCCCGCTCCACGCCCCGCTCCGTTCCCCGCCGCACCGGGATGCGTCCGCGCCCGGCTCCATCGCACACCCCGCTGCCGGTGCCTTCCCCGCCGCTTTAGGACCCCCGGCTCCCCGCCGTGCTCTTTTCTCGCTGCCGCCGCGTCCCCACCCCGTCCCTCCGGCGCCTCCTGAGCGCGGTCCCAGCGGGTGCGGGATGCGGGATGCGGGGTGCGGCTCCGTGCGGGCTCCGGCATCGCTCCGAGCTCGGGGCTGTTCTCCCGACGAGCAGCAGCGTGGGACCGCCCGTGCCGGGTGCCGCTCGGTGGCATCGTCCGTGGCTTCTCGGCTCCGGGAACGTTGGGATGCTCCAGTGGCGGAGCCGGTGCCGCTCCCGGAGCGGCATCGCCGGGATGCGGGTGTCGGAGGAGCCATCGGAGCGTTCCTCCGTGCGGATCCAGCATCCCCGGGACGCGGCTGTGTCCCCCCGGGATACCGCCTGCTCCCTCCCCGCCCCAGATACTGGGGGTGCCTTGTCCTCCCACCACCCCTGAGCCCCTCAGCGAGTGGGTTTGGCCCCGCTGTCGCCGGCTGGGGGGTGGCTCAGTGACAGTAGTGAGGAAGGGACATGGATCTCCCCAAAACCATCCAGATCCCCATATTGAGGGGTCCTCTCCCCTGTGCTGGGGGAACTACAGCAAACCTCCCCCTTCTGAAAGGGGAATCGGGCTCTGGGGCTGGGAACGGCCCCGGAGTCACAGAGGGACACCCCGGGGGTGACGGCAGGTGGTGTTTTCCATCTGCCCTCGGGGATTTCAGCTGAAATCTCGAGCCCTGGCATCATCCCCCAGCAGGCAAGAGCTGGCCCTGGAGCCTCCTGTCACCGAGCCAAAATTTGTCACAGCGAGAGTGAACCCCCCCACACACACCCCCCTTCAATACGAGTAATGATTAATGATGTTTGTGCTTCCCCAGGAGGATCCCATTCCAGTCCCTCCTGGGCAGGCAAAAGCTGCAAATGTGGGATAAGGGGGGCAGTGTGGGTGTCGAGGTGACACCCATGGGATCTGCAGGATGGAATCTGGATTCCCTGGGCGCAGGGGACATCTCTGCTCTTGGGGTGTTCACCCTCTCCGAGTCCCGCGGGGCTTTGCTCCCACAGGAGCTTTCCCTGCAGGTGGGAGGAAAAAGCAGTTTTGACTGAGGGGTTTGAGCCCTTTCTCGGAGCAGGAACACCCTGGAGTGAGGGGAGCGTGTCTGGAGTGTCGCCTGTTCCCTCCCCAGGCAAAGCCCCCTGAGATTTGCAGGGGATGTTTCCCAAGCACTCCTCCTCCCTCCTGCCTGTGTCTCTCATCTGTCAGCGCTGATCGCAGCTCAGCTTGGCCAGGACAAAATTCTAGGGGTTTATGTCATTTTTCCCTATAAATCGTGTTTTGGGGGTTGTGTATCTGCGCCTGGCGAGAGGAGCTGTTTGTGTGACCTGGGGGGGATTGGGCTGCTCGTGGGGTTGGACCTGGCTGCTGGGCACGGAGGCTGGTGGGTTCAGCAGGGCAGGGCGTGTGCTGATGTGGGGGGACCCTCCTGCCCTCCCCAGGGGGAAGATATCCCCCCCCTGCACACCCAGCAGCGGGGAAGCTGTTAATTGTTCCCTGCCAGATTGACTTATAAATTAACAGGTTTGCTGGCACTCTCCTCCTCCTTCCTGTGCGTGGTAAAAGCCCATATTTCAAACGGGGGGGAAAAAAGTCATAAATACCTTGAGTAATGTGAGAGGAGCTTCCAGCTGAAGCTGTGCCACCAAGGGGTGTGCGGGGAGAGGGGTCCCCCGCAGCAGAGCCGTTGGGGGTGATGGGCAGGAGGTCCCCGGGTCCTTTTGTGGTTGTCTTTTGGCATTGGCCTCGCTGGCAGGGCAGGGTTGAGCCCCTTGTGCCCCCCGTGTCACTGTCCCCCTGTTCCCCGCTGGGTTGATAAATGTAGGTTTGGTGAACAAAGCCTCTTCCTGGGGCGTCCCTTTCGTCTCATCCCGAGGGCAGCGGGTTTGCTCTGCCTTCTTCTGGGTGCTGCCGAGTAACCGGTGTGTCTGTGACATCTCCCCTAAGCAGCAGAAGGAAAATACGCCTTTGCTCTCTCTCCAGGAGCGTGGATTCCGGCTGGACTCTCAATTCTGCTGCTGCCTTGGGAATGGAGGTGGGAATGAGGGTGGAGAGACAGCTGAGACCCAGCCAGGCGGGATGTCCGAGGAGATGAAGTGGCCACGCTCAGGGAAACTGAGGCTGGAGGAGGGGAGGTGTTTTTGCTCCCTCAGAGCACAGGAACAGCTCCAAGGAGCTCGGACCATACTAAAGGACCCCAGAGCTGACTTTGAGGTGGGAGACCCCCGACCCCAGGCTGCTCTGGGGATCCCTGCCGAGGTGGCAACACGGGGTGCTCCCCCCCCGGAGCAGAGTTACTCCAGGTAGTAACTCTGGTGAGCAGTTTGCGCGCTGCCCACGTGGCGCCGGGGCCGCGTGGGCGGCGGAGCTGCCGTGATGGATGCGAGCTGCGGCCCGTGGCCCGCGCCGCACATGGCTTTGGTCTGAACTCGCTCTGTTCCCAGCTGAAACGCTTCTTCTTTTGCGCTGCAGAGATAAAATTGCGAGCGTAGGAATCCGAGATAAAGCGAAGCCAGAGCCGGCCCCGGTCAGTGTGGGCAGTGCGAGCGTATGGTAAGGAGAGAGGTTACTCGGTTGCATTAAAAAGATGCTGCTAAGTGGTTTAATCCACAGTTGCCGAACTTTGAGCTTTAAATTCTTCTTATATGAGTTGATAAGAACATGCATATTATTCATAACTCTCTCCTCAAAAAAAAAAAAAAAGGAAAATCTGTAAATGACTTCTGTTAAATATCATTGCTTCAACAGCGTGAAAAATGTGCCTGACTTGTACTTCAAATAATCCCTTCCCTTGGCCCAGCTCCCTCATCCGTGAAGCTCTTTGCTTCCTGCAGAGGATGGTGGGAATGGGGTCAGGAGCTGGGGGCTTTGCTCTGGCCTGGTGTTTCTGGGCAGAACCCCCAGGACATAGATTTTATTTTATTTTTTTTATATATATTTGCAAATGGAAGGAGCCAGCCAGGCTGGGCAGCTTCTGGCTATGTCAGTATTGCTTTTTAAAAATTGCGGTCGATTTTAAACCTGTGAGCCCTGAAGATTTTAAACCTGTGAGCCCTGAAGTAGTAACGCTCGGACCGGCTTCCTTTAAGTTTATTACACAATAAGCTGGAACAATCTGCAGGCTCCGTTTGTTAGACCTTTTTTTACTCGTCCTCCCTTTCTGATTGTTTTCTTTATAACTTCACCAATTTTTTTTCTTTTTTTTTTTTTTCCTTCACATCAGCCTAGGAAGCTGGAAATTGTCTTTTATTTCCCCCCTGTCTTTCAGCTCATAAACCCTCTAGAGTTCTGGGTCTGATCCGACATAATTCTTTTGGACTTTTTTTTTTTTTTTTTCCCCTGGCTTGGGTATCATTGTCTTGCCTCGGTAATTGATCGAGCTTGGTGTTCCCATTGCAAAGGCTGCCTGTGCTGTCGGGTTATTTGCTCATCCGACGAGCCCGTGCCGAGCTGTGTGTCCTGCACACGGATTGCCGTGTTCCCCTGCAGCCCCAGCATCCTCCAGGAAAAGAGGAATTTTCAGAGCCACGCTGCCTTCTTGACATCTCTCCATAAGGAGCTGGTTGGGAGGCGTGAGCTTCTGTGAACTTTATTTATTATTTTGATATCATCTGTGAAGAAGCCTCTTGTCTCCCGAGGGCTCCCAGCGCAGGGAGGAGGCAGAGGTGCTTGCCCTGCAGAGGAAGGGGATGGGGATGTGTACCCCTGGGATGTGTGTCCCCCCCCTGGGATGTGTGTTCCCCCCGGGATGTGTCCCCCCCGGGATGTGTGTCCCCCCCAGGATGTGTGTCCCCCTGGGGTGCCCAGGGGTGAGGAGGAAGCTCGTGCAGGGTGGAGGAGCTGTGCACACACCTGGAGGTGCTCAGGGATGCTCTGCTGCCTCTGGAGCCAAAGGAATCACGAGGGTGAGACAGCCCAGCTGATGGCAAAGGGGGACACACCAACCCAGAGCTGGGATTTCTCCCTCCTCCTGGGACTTGCTGGCCCCTCAGGGGCTTCTCTCCCCTGCCCCAGGGAAGTGAGGCTTCACCAAATCCTGACCCTGCCATCCTGCTGTGGTCCTGGGCACACCTGGGCCTGTGCATCGAGGGTTTGGAAAGCTTTGGGAGTGGCCTTTGCACAGCTCCCGGTGCGGCAGGAGGGGTTTGGGAGCCCTGAGGGAGATGGGATTTTAGCATTCCTGTTTCCCATGCATTTACTATCACTCAGGCTGATGCAGTGTGAGTGTTGTTGTACAACCAGGATCCATCAGAACCTCCGTGCTCTAGTTCCCTGGCAACATTTGCACAAAACAAGAGCTGCTCTAGATTAGACAGCAGATATTAGTTTGTCTAAACAGGTTTAAAAACCTATCAAATTAAACTGGGCCAGGCAACTCGTACAATGTGTACACCTAAATTGGTTTAACATTTGCATAAATCAGATTAAATCGGGGCTGTGGGATGGTTTAGGTTGGGAAGCCTGTGGCTGTGTGTGCCCAGCTCCTGGAGTTCTCCATTCCTGCTGCCGTGTCGGGGTTGTTTTGCACAGCAGCAGCTGAACCCCTTGTTTTCAGCCCCATTTTGTGGGTGAGTGCTCTGTCAGTGCTGCTCTACACCAGACCAGGGGGCTGCAGTTTGACTGTGACCTCTGAGCAGCCGGGATGTCCCCACCCAACCCGGGGACACAGCTGGTTCGGCTGCAGCCACGGTTTGCAGCATCTGGCAGGTCCTGCAGAGGGTCTCTCTCTCTCTCCAGGAGGATTTTGAAGCCTGTTGGGGTTTGAGGAGTGAAGGGCTGACAGGAAAATCTGTACCTGGCGAGCTCCGTGCCTGGGGTCCCGCCTCTCCTGCTGCCGTCTCTGCATCAGGCTTGGGGTGTCTTGGACAGGTCTGCAGGGGTGTGGTGGTGGGGGTGCCTCACGTGTCCTCTTCTGAACACGGAGCCTCCTCTGGTCAGCCGGGTGAAAACTGGTCTGGCCATCTTTGGGGATGATTTGCTGTGCTGCGCTCGCTGCTGTGCTCTGGGGAGCTGAGGATTTCTTTACACATCATCAGGGGATGAGCTGAGATGCACCAGATCCAAACTTCACAGTCAAGATCCACCAGATCCTCACTACAGAAGGGCCCTAACTTTACCCCAGGGCTGTTTCAGGATTTCCCCCGGCTTTCACTTCTCGTTGTGGGCAGTGATACAGGAGGTGATGTGGAATCACACGGGATAACCTCATGCTCCGTCTCCCTTGCGTGGAAGCAGCCAGCTGGGGTGGCACATAGTGAGCATGAGAGGGAGGACGTGGTGCATGTGGCTTCTCAAACTGCAGTGATCCCATCCTGGCAAAAGAGCTGCCTTGTCAGGAATTCAGTGCTTTGTCTCTTCGCGCTGCTGGAGTTAATCTCACCATCTTTCCCTCTGATCTGTTGTTTAATTGTTTTCTTTGCGGTGTCCCTGTGTCCAAATCAGCGTTGTGAGCAATCCCACAGCTGATTTAAGCCTGAAAGCTTTCTTCCTTGAAAGTCTTGATCGTGCTTCCCTCCATTTTACTGTTGTGATCCAGCAGCAAGGGTCAGACCTCCTGCTCCCGTGCTGCGACGCGCGTGTGTGCGTGCAGCAAAACCGGCAGGAATTCGGCATTTCTGTAGTTTTGAAGCAGATCGTCAGCTCTGACATCACCAAGCGTTTGTTCTGGTTCCCATGAATCACAGATGGGTGCTGCTGCTCCGGGCTTGCACTGCTCAAGGTTTCCCTCCTGCTGCGTTCTCTCCTTTGTTTCCCGAGGTGCTGCTGCTGGCTGCCGGCGGCTTCCACCCAGCACGTGAAGCTGCCGCGTCCCGCTGGGAGCGAGGGATGAAAGAGATGATCGTTAGGGTCTCCTCTAACCCCAAACCGTCTCACAATTCTGTGAAGGGCATTTCCCGGGGTGCTGCGGTTTCTAACAGCAGCTTGTTGTTCCTTGGGGTTGTTCCCGTCCCCCCAGGCTGCTGCACCCAGGACTGGGCTGAGCACCTCAGCCAGGTACCGACAGCTCCCTGGGGGCAGGCAGGGTGCTGTCTCCTGCCCAGGTGGGACCTGGTTGAGCTGAACATCCTGCAGAGGGCAGGGGATGCTCCGGAGACCAAGAAACGCCGTGGCAGGATTGATGCACGGGGCTGGGTCTTGTGGCAGCCAGTGCAAAGCAGTGGGTGAAGCAGCCGGTGTTTCTGTCCCCTGGCCCTGTGACGTTCTGCACCGGTCCAACGCGTGCCACAGCGCAGAGCTCCCAGCCATGTCCTTGCCTCCAAGTCGCCATTTTATTTTTCTTAAACGTTTATGTATAACCGTACACTAACCTATAAAAATTAGTTTAGGATGGCTGCCAAGAAAATCTCTGCGGTGCCTTGTGGGTAACTCCCTGTGAATTATCATAAAAGCTGTAGTGTGAGGCTGCGGTGGCAGTTGTGAGGATGCCAGTCATCATGCTCTGTATTTAAAATTCAGATGAATGTGTAATGCCTCCGTGGCTGGATTGCAGCAGCTCGGAGCATTCCTGGTGTCTCTGCCCTGCTCCCGCTCTGGTTTTTAATGTCCTCTTACGTTCTTCCAGCGTTTTGCTCGATTGTAAAATGCAACAGGTAGCAAATTGTGGGCGAGCCATGCTGGGAGGGAGAGTGGTTTCTGATAGCTTCCTCCCTGGAGGGACCAACCTCCTGCTTCCACTGAGCCAGTGGCAATATTTCACCTAAGAGAAAATCCACTCTGCAGCCCTTCCTCTCCACCTCCTGCCCGAGCCGTGTCCCGTGTCCCTCGGGTTCTGGGTGTGCTGTGGGACCAGGACTGGCTCAGTGTGTGGAGCAGAACTTTGTCCCCACGTGCTCGGGGATCTCTCACTGCCGTGCTGGCCAAGGATGTCGTTCCCTTGCCCCCCAGCCAGTTGCATGTTGCTCCGTGCGCCCTTGGAAATCCAAAATCTTTACGTGTCACTGCTGCTTTTCCTCGGAGCCAAGGTGACTGTGGGGCTCCAAAGCGGAGCCTCGGCCCCAGAGCCTTGGCAGGAGGTGGAGCTGGGCATGATGGATCATTTCATTTAAATTCTCCTGAAATATAATATTCATCTTGGTGTCACTGTCCCACCTTTATTATAGTTCACTGATAAACATCTGTAATCTGAGAGCGATCCACAGCCTGGGAATAATGAGCACATTCCTGGAGCCAGGAGAAGCTATCTCGGGGATGTGTCCCTGCTCTCCCAGCCCTGGCTGATAAATAAAGCAAGAAGCAAATCTTGTTTTTTCCCAGGTGTAGCTGTTGGGTTCAGGGCTCTAAAATGGTGGCATTTGGATGTAACCTGGTGTCCCTGTAAACACCCAGCAGGGATTTCTGAACGCAGCCTCTGGCCTGTCTCTCGCTGAGGGTTCAGGGCACCACCCCAACAAATCCCCCCATCCTAGGCAGCCTTTTTCGCCCTGTGGTAAATCCCTGCCCTTGTCCCAGCTGGATTTTAGACTGTGGGAACTCGGGGTCTCGTGGCTCAGCTGTCCCAGCTTGGCCACCCACTCCAAAGCAAAGGTGACATGATCTCTGCTGTGCCCAGGATGGATTTTTTTTTGGCCAGTGCAGCAGTGGGAGGTGACAGCTGCTGGTCACAAATGCTGCTGGGACTGCTCTGCTTCCGCAGGGAGTTGTTGGCTGATCATCCTCTGGGGAACCACTCCTGACGTCTCCAGGGTTTTGACCTCCAGAATCGAAGTGTTGTGAATGCCCAGAAGCCTCATACAGACCTGACCTCTTGGGCTGCTCTCCTGGAAAGGGCTTTCCTCTGCCTCTGCTTGTGCCTCCACTTCCTCCTCTGCATTTGACCCAGAACAAGCTGAATTTTCTGCTTTTTTGGGATTTCCTGCCACCTCTGTTCCTTTCTGGCATCATCCAGGTCCTGAGACTCGCACAGCCTTTTTCTGTCCTCTTGCAAAACTTGACTGGAAAAGGAAAATCCCTGGATTTGGAGTCCCCAAGCACCATCCATCTGGAATTGACAGCTGCTCCACCGGGCGAGCCCTGGATCTGCTTTGGGATGTGCTCAGAGCCCTGAGGAGAGCAGCCAAGCAAAATCCTCGCTGACTCCTTCCTGGCAGGACTTGTTGCACCATGCTGATGGGAAGATTTCTTTTCTCCAGGAGCCCAAAGCACGACTTGGCCCTGGGTGCAGGGCAGGAGCCACCACGTGTCCCTTTTCCTCCGGGAGGGATGAGGACGGAGCTCCAGCCATCACCTTCACGTCTCAGCACCTTGATTTCAGCATGCTGACCTGTCTGGTGCGTGAGGTGGGAGCACCAGCGGTATTTCTGCCCACAGGAGCTGCTCGTGGGCTACATTGCCCAAAGGCTGTGCTGATGAACCTCTAAGGGCGCTTGGGGGAGGCTCTCTGGATTTTGGGAAAGACCACAGACCTGCTGTGCTCTCAGCCTCCGCTCCTGAGCCGTGGGATGAGAGCTTCCATGCCTTAGCCAGTCCTTCCTCTGGAGAGCAGCTTGAAAATCCCCGGGCTGACAGCTGCCCCAGAGGTGTGGAGAACAGGAGCATCCCTTTGCTTCCCCTCGCGGCGGAGGTGACGCGGGGGATGGCACCCATCCGGCAGCACCGAGATGTGCCCGTCTAAAAATAGCTGTGAGCTGGCTTTGAAAAAGAGGAAAAGAAGGGAGGTGGGAGGAACTGAAGTGTTTCTTCGAAGAGAGAAAGGTGAATGAAGTCCTTAATGGCCCTCACAGCTAAGGCTTCTCAGCCTGCCTCGGGGAGCGTGCCGAGGGGTGCGGGGGCTCGGATGGGGGCCCACGCGGGTGCCTTGGGCTCCTGATGTGACAAGGAGCTGGATTTTGGGCTGGCTGAGGAGTGATGAGGGAGAGGTGAAGAGAAGACGTGCAGTTTTCACGCTGGAGCTGCCTTTTCAGCTGGCAGGGTCCCTGTGTGACCCACCTTGGTCGTCGTCTCCCCGGTGTCCTGCCTCGCCCTGTGCTTTAGTGACCGGGCTGTCCCCTCTTGTCGTGGGTGGGTGACGTGGCTGTGACTCTGCTCTGCATCTGGGGGGGCTGGGGGCAGGATTGGTGAAGCGGGGGGACAGGCAGGTCCTGTCTGTGCTGTCTTTGGGTGCCCCGGACAGGGTGAGCTCCCTGTGCCCGGGCGCTGACGCTGCCGGAGTGCCCGTGCCGGGCGCGTATCAAGGGGAGAAGCTCCTGCCTTTCCTGCCAGGCTCCTCGCAGGGAGCTGGGCTGTCCCTGCGGGGTCTGCGCCCCAGAGCCGCTGTCGCCAAGCTCACGGAGCATGTAGGTTTGGATTTCTCTCCTCAAAGCCCGCAGAGCCAGGCTGTGATGGGGCTGTGCTGTGGTGTAACCGGATCTCCCATGCCAGGGCTTTGTTCTTGACTTACCCTTGACGTTTCCCGAGGTCTCTGAGCGAGCTGTATCCCTTATCCACGTCCCCGTTTTTCATCCTCTCTTCTTCCTCCTGCAGGCAGATGCTCTCGAGGGCAGCCTGGCAGTGTCCTGGGCAGTGTCCCCTGGGAGCCTTGTTCTCCCCCGAGCCCTCTGAACCTTCTCACGAGGAGCGTTTTAAGGGTGGCTCAATGGCAGGTTTTTCTAGGAAGTATCAGAGGAGCTTGTGGTCCTCACATCAGGGCCCTAGAACACTCTGCAGAGAGCTTTAATCTTAAAATAAAATCAAAGCAAGGCTTTCAACTTGGATTTTTCTTTGGAAGTCACTTTATTTTAAACCCTTTTTTTTTTTTTTTTTTTTTTTTTTTTTCCCTGAGTAGTCCTTTAGGAGTGAAAAAACCCCATATCAAGAAATCTTGCCTATGTAAATAATTTTGGGCTTGGGCTTTCTGAAGTTGTGAGGAGGGTGTGCTGCTCAGTGCCCTCTGCCAAGGCAGTGCCAAAAGTGCTGGCATCACTTGGAGTCACATTCCATCTGTGTGTGCGTCCCTGTAGCATCTCTGGATGAGGATAATGGGAGTGCAGGGCAGAGGAACCTTCTGGGCTGCGTGCAGGCACAGGATCTGAAAATGTCCTGAGCTGAAAGGGAACCACAAGGATCACAGAGCCTCGGGAGGGGTGTGCTTGGGCAGAGCGGGGCAGCAGCCAGGAAAATCCACATTGCTGCCAAGCAGCACCGTGCTGGGAGAGGCCTGGGGCCCTTGGGAGAGCTTTGGGACAGGTGGGGTGGGGTGGGATGGAAAGGATGGAAAAGATGAATGGGATGGGATGGGATGGGATGGGATGGGATGGGATGGGATGGGATGGGATGGGATGGGATGGGATGGGATGGGATGGGATGGGATGGGATGGGATGGGATGGGATGGGAATGCACTGGGCATCACCATGTGCTGTGCTGAGCTGCACTGGGAGCACTGGGCTGTGTGTGGGCTGGCGGCCTCCGTGTCCCCAGCAATCAGTGGCCCTGTCTGCCCTGTTCCCCTTCCCTTCAGACTGAGCAGGGGTGACTCTTGGAGAGCTTCTCCTGACCTTTCCAGCTCTGTGCCCTCAGCTGCCACCAAGTGACATGGTGACATTTCAAGTCTTGAATGTCTGAGCGATTTTATGGGAAAAAAATTAAAAAAAAAAAAAAAAAAAGCCAGCAGAAATGAAATGCTTTGGCTTTTTGTCTCTGACAAATTGGATTTGTTAACCTGAAGCTTCATCTGTCAGCTGGCAGGGCCCCCCTGCAGCTGGCAGCCGATGGGATGGTGGGAAGAGGAGTGAAAGTGTGTCTGGTACATGGACATGGGACACCTCCCACTGTCCCAGGCTGCTCCAAGCCTGGCCTGGGACACTTCCAGGGATGCAGGGGCAGCCACAGCTGCTCTGGGCACCCTGTGCCAGGGCCTGCCCACCCTCCTATGGAACAATTCCTTCCCAATATCCCATCCATCCCTGTCCTCTGCCAGGGGGAAGCCATTCCTCCTTGCCCTCCAAAGTCCCTCCCCAGCTCTCCTGCTGCCCTTTTCGGTTCTCTAAGGTCTCCCTTCTCCCTGCAGAACCCACAGCCCGGGCGTGTCCGGGCAGGGCGGTGCTGGGAGAGCTGTGGGGCCGGGCTGGGCAGGCTCCTGGCGAGCCTGCACAGAGCTGGGCTCTTCCTGCGAGGGGCAGGAGCCAGCGTGTGCCCCTGCCCCGCAGGACTGCCCATGCCAGGGCAGTGCCCAGGCTGCTGCTGGGTGACAGGTGGGCATTGTGGTATTTATGGAGTGTCACTCATGGCTGTGAGGCAGGTACAAGATGCGCCCCCAGGCCCCTTCTGCCATCCCCAGTGTGCGTGCAGAGGGATTCCCTCTGCTGTCAGGCTCTGCTGGAGAGCTCTGTTCAGATTCAACCCCGTTTAGCTCCACTCTGGGGTTGGGCACGAGGAGTCCTGGGCACCTGGAAAATGCCACTGTTGTTTTCCCTTTTTTTCTAAAGAAAGCAAAGCAAAGAAGGCTCTCGGTGGAGGAGCGTGCGTGGGGAGAGCCAGCTCCCTGTGGAGAGCAGCTCCCTGCCCAGGGGCTGCCAGCAGCCACTGCCTGGAGGCTCTGGGGACACCACAGCTGCCGTTCCCACTCTGTGCCTTTGTCCCCTCGGTCGGAGCTCGTTGCTCCTGCAGCTCCTTCGGTCTGTGCCGTGCTCCTGAGCCTCGCCTCTCCCCGGCAGCGGTTTTGTGCTGCGTCCTCGGCAGATCCATTACTGCCCACGTGGTCTTGGTGGCAGCTTCCAGCCTGCGCTGGGGTTTTGCAGGTCTCGCTTGGCTGCTCAGCAGGCTCCAGTGTGGGATGGCTGCAGGCTCTGGAAGACTCTTCCAGTGCTGCTCAGATGGAAAACGCTCTGAGTAACCACAAAGAATGGAGATGGGGCCTAAAAAAAAGCCACGAATAAAGGTCATCAGCGGGGGCCTGAGGGGACGGAGACAGCGAAGCCACCTCGCGTGATGTCTGCTGGGGTTGTGTCACTTGAGAAGCCCCTTCCTGCGGGGTTTGAAGCAGAGCTGTGCTCTGTGCTCCCGTCCTGTGGATGCCCTTGCACTGGGCTCTCCCTCTGCTCTATCTCAGCCCCCAGGAGATCAGCACCAAAACACCCCCAACAGCCCCGGGGGCCTTTTTCTTGGGAGGGCTGCTGGGTTTTTGGTTGCACGAGTGCATCAGCAGCTGCTTGGAGCAATCCCATGGGAAGGACACAGCGAATCCTGAATCCTCCCACTGAACAACCGAGCAGCTTCAGCTCTGACATGGGCACCTGAGCTGGCCCCAGCTTGCTGCCTCAGAGGGATGCACAGAAGAGTCCCAGGCTTTGAGGCCGAAGCACCCAAAACCTCCCTGCGCTTCCAGCAGACCAAAGCTCGGGCACGGCGGGCGTTGAATCCGTCTGGCTGCCAGGAGAAACCCAATGGACTGAAAATCCTTTTATTCAGTTTTCCCGTGTCTGAAGGACAAGTGGAAGACTTGGGCCCAGCTTTTTCTCGATGCAGAGAATGAGGTGGAAACCTGTCCAGGTGCTGGTGCCTTGGATGGCATCTCCTTGACGTGAGGATTTGGTGCATTCTGCTGCTTAAGAATAAACAATGAGTTGTTTTGGGCCAGGGAGGCAAACAAATCAACGGGCCATTGGATTTCCTCAGTCATCCTCGATGCTGCTTGGAGGGAAAATTAATAAAGAATCTGCCAAGCCCAGGAGTGACCTGTTAAAGCCATTGATAATGATGGGCACGTTGAGTTCCTGCCTGTGGTGGGTTCCCTCAGGATCCTGCACATCCCGTCTCTAAAACATCGCTGTTCCTGCCAGTGCTGTGGTGGGAAAGGAGACTCTGATCTGCTGCGCAGGTCTGAGCCCTTCTGGCATTGAGAAGAGCAGCACGGGGCTCTCCAGCCTCTCTGGGGACTCGTTTGTACTCTGAAATTTGGGTCCCTTAAGTTGTTTTGGGATACATGAGAAATTATCACGTGGATTATCCAGAGTTGCTGTGCTGTGGTTCCCTGAGGAAGCTGCTTAGTGGAAGGTGCTGCTCCCACAGCACAGGGGATGAATTTAAAGGCCAGTCCAACCCAAGCCACGGCTGTAACCTGGTTCATGCTGGATGCCAGCAATGGCGTGGATCCTGTCTCATCCTTAGGCTGTAGAATGTCTTCATCCCAGGGTGTGAGGCTGGATTATCCCAAGAGAACCTCTGGGCTGTGTTGGAGCCTCCAGCTGCCCCCATCCCACCAGGCAGGGCCCTCACCACCTTGATAGCGTCGTGTGGCAGCCGCTGCGAGCAGCCCAGCCCTTCTCTGGCACAGAAAGGACAAATTAAATAAACATGCTTGATTGCTTAAACATTTGTTTTTTAAATTAGCGGCAGCTTTTTTATATTAAAGTCTGTGGATATGCTGCTGGGGAACACTTTAGCAAGTTGGTTTTTTTCTTTTTTTCTTCCTGGTGCTACTTTTCCAGAGTGGTTCATGATTTAGAAACCAAATGCAAAATGCAGGCCAAGTTTGAGGTTTAATCCTGTGGAAGATGTTGATGGGAAGAAGCTGCGCTGCTTGGAGCTGTGGGGCCCTGTTTGGATACATGATGGGACAGGCCTTGAAGGGAGCAGCATTTGTAAATTGTGCTCTGCGAGTGCTGGAGAGAAGTCTCTGAATTAAGGGATCACAGAATGGTTTGGGTTGGTTGGAAAGGACCTTAAAGATAATGTTTTTCCAACCCCCAACACCTTCCACTAGACCAGGTTGCTCCAAGCCCCATCCAACCTGGCCTTGGACACTTAGGAGTGGTTCAAGGTGCTTTGTGATTGTCCCCAGCTCCTCATATAAAGTTTCAGTTGTCCATAAATTGTCCAAATGTTGAAATCTGCTGCAAGAAGGTGTTTGGAGGTGCTGTGTGTGGCTCTGTAATTGTCTGTGTGCTGACAGGGAGTGGATTTGCAGCCTGTGCTCTCGGTGGGTTGAACTTGTGCACCGGCTGGGTTTGGCATCTTCCCCTTGGTGCGTGGCACAGCTGATGCCCTGCTCTGAGCCTTTTCCTGGCTGTGCCTTGGTTTTTATTTGCTTTCTTCGGTATCTGTCCTGTGTAGGCGGCAGAGGGTTACAGCCTTGTGCCTTTGCAGGATGAGGGGCTTTGGGTGCCACTCTGATAGGAGGCAGCGTTGCTGAACGACATCTCTGGGAAAGCAAAATGCAGCCAATGATTCAGACTGACCTTGCTTGGAGCATGTGGGGCTTGGCTGTTTCCATAGGCTTGCTGTCAGCGTCCTGAATTTCCTCCTGGAAAATTCAGTTTCCTCCTGTCCAGGAGGAAAACCCAAAAACCCAAGCGTGGATCCCTGTGGTACCTGCAGGAGCACCATCCGTGTTGAGGTTTAACAGGTGTGGGTGGAGATGGACTCTGCTCCTGCCACTGTAGAAAAGGATAAACGAGAGTTCCACAATCCCACTGCTTTTTGTGTCGTCCCTCTGGGTTATTCAAAGCTCCTTGCAGACAGCACAGGGACCAGCCCACGGGAGAACCCTGGGCTGGCGTTGCTCGTTTTCCCTTTGCACGGACTCTGGGGCACATCTTTAATTTTTTAATTAAAGCTCCAGCTCAGCTGAGTGTCCCTGCGTGGATGGAGGATTGCCTCCATCCCAGCCCTGGCGCTGCACCCTCCCGAAAGGCGACAAGCACTGGCTTTTATTGTTGTTTTGTGTTTTTTTACGTATGAAAGGTCTAATAAATGGAATTAAATACTGTGAAACTTAAGGTAATTAAATGTGGAAACAGAAGGAAAAGAATTGGAAAGCATCCTCTCCAGGAAACTAATAGGCTCCATGCCTCCTTATCTTAATGATTTTCATAATTTAGCTGAATGCAGAGATAATGGATCTGATGAACCTTTCTGGAGCTGATTTGAGATTTAATGGGCGTCTTGCTGGGGTGGGGGCAGGTGCAATCAATGCGCTCGAGGAGGGAGATAAGAGCAAGAGAGGCTGGAATACAGAGGCAGACGAGTTTTCCATCCACGCTGAGTGCTCCCTCCTTCCCACCTGGAATTAACCTCGGAAATCATTTTCCAGGGCCACGTGCTTCCCTCCGGCTCCACGCTGCCAGCCGGTTTTGCCTTTCTGCACAACCCCTGACCCTCCCCGGGCCCAGGGAGCCGCAAAGCCGGGATCATCTGTGTTAATCTGGTCTCATTGAGGCGGGATCAGTGAAACCACCTCGCAGATTCACTGTATTATGGAGCAGATTGAGGGACTTAGAGAGCAAATTTAATAAATATCATTTCGATATTACTTGGTGGGAAAAAGAAAAAAAAAAAAAAAATCAAAATCCTCTGAGCGGCTGATGCTGGAGCACCCGGGGAAGGGGCTCGATAGGGACGTGGTGCGTGTGGAGCTGGGGCAGAGGGGTGGGGACATCGCTGGAGGTTGGCACGGTGTGGTGGGGACAGGAGCAGAGGACACCCCTCGGGGCTGGGTCACATCCAAAAGGAAATAGGGCTGAGTGTGCCTGGAGAAGATGGGAATGGGGAGGTTTGGTTTGGTTTGGTTTGGTTTGGTATGGTTTGGTTTGGTTTGGTTTGGTATGGTTTGGTTTGGTATGGTTTGGTCTGGTCTGGTTTGGTTTGGTTTGGTTTGGTTTCGTATGGTATGGTTTGGTTTGGTTTGATGTGGTGTGGTTTGGTATGGTTTAGTTTGGTTTGGTTTGGTATAGTTTGGTTTGGTATGGAATGGTTTGGTTTGGTTTGGTTTGGTTTGGTTTGGTTTGGTTTGGTTTGGTTTGGTTTGGTATGGTTTGGTCTGGTCTGGTTTGGTTTGGTTTGGTTTGGTTTGGTATGGTTTCGTATGGTTTGGTTTGGTTTGGTTTGGTTTGATGTGGTGTGGTTTGGTATGGTTTAGTTTGGTTTGGTTTGGTTTGGTTTGGTTTGGTTTGGTATGGTATGGTATGGTATGGTATGGTTTCGTATGCTGCCTCCCTGGCTCTCATGGCAGGGTGCGGGGTGCTCCATCAGCTTTAGGGTGTTGATGCTGCAGCAGAGCCCGACCCGAGCAGCTTTGCAGCTTTGCAGCTTTGCAGCTTTGCAGCTTTGCAGCTTTGCAGCTTTGCAGCTTTGCAGCTTTGCAGCTTTGCAGCTTTGCAGCTTTGCAGCTTTGCTGTGTCCCTGCAGTGGCTGCTGGGGGGGACCCAACCCAGGTCCTGTTTGCAGGTGAGGTCTTCTTCTGAGGAGAGCGGTGCAGCCAAAGTCCTGCCAGTGGGAGCCGGGGCACAGCTCTGTCCGCAGGGCAGGGAGGGAAAGCAGCGGCAGATCCCACACTTTCTTCCAGGGCTGGCTGTGGTCAGCGGGCTCTGGGCCGTGCCAGGGCGAGGGGATGGGCGCTGCTGCCGTCTGTCTGTCTGTCCGGGAAGGTCCCTGGATGGAGCGGGGCAGGGCAGCGTGCCCGTCCCACGCCGAGCCCCGGGAGCCAACACACAACCCCGGGGCTGCTCCGTCTTTGTCCCCAGCAGGACCCCCCGCCTGCTGCAAAAACACTTGGGTTGGGAGAAATGTGTGACCTCTTGCTAACCCTCTTCCCTTTCCCCTCTCGCTCTGCAAGATGTTAAAAAGAAGGGGGGGGGGGGGGGGGAAAGGGGGGGAAAAAAAAAAACCCCACCAAAAAAAAAAAAAAATCAAAAAAAAAATCCCCACCCCCACGCTGGGGCCAATCCAAGGAGGGTGAAAGCCGGGGACCATATCATTAAAATGCTAAAAATGAGCGTGCTGAAAACAGACACAATTGGGTATTTAAAGCTCTGAATGAAAAGAGTGTGTGTGAGCCGGCTTGCGGAGAGCCGGTCTCCCAGAGCCCCTGGAAAATATGTGGTCAAGCCCGCACCATTAACTTTTTGTAAAGTAGCTGTGAAATCCTGGGAGGGGACAGGGAGCCCACGGCCCTGCCAGGCCCGTGTTCTGCCGGAGGGGCAGCCGTGCCAGTGCTGTGTGCACAACGAGCTTTTGGCCGTCCTGCAGTGATTTCTGTCCCAGAATGTGGTGAAAAATCCCCTCCCCATCACACCGACCCGTGTGTCCGCTGCATCTCCATCACCTCCTGCCTCTCCTGCCGGGGTTCGCAGCAGCCAGTCCTTGTGGTGCCCCAAGGAGGGAGAGGGCTGTGTGGGAAGCAGGAGGTGTGACCCGGCAGCCACAAACTGACTCCTTGGATGAATCACTGCTTAAATCGCTTCGGGGCTGTCGTGTCGTTTGTTTGCAGCTTAGAATGGTGGGATTTTTGAGGTTGGAAAAGCCCTCTGAGATCAGCGAGTCCATCCGTTACCCTGGCGCTGCCCAGCGCTAACCCGTGTCCCCAAGTGCCACATCCGCACGGTTTTTGAACCCTTCCAGGGATGGGGACTTCACCCCTGCCCTCCCTTCAGGTGAAACAACCTGAGCCTCCTCTGGCACAGCCTGAGGCTGTTCCCTCGTGTTCCTGTTCCCTGGGAGCAGAGCCCGACCCTCCCCGGCCATCCCCTCCTGTCAGGGAGTTGTGCAGAGCCACAAGGTCCCACTGAGCCTCCTTTTCTCCTTCTGAGCCCCTTCCCCAGCTCCCTCAGCCTCTCCTGGTGCTCCAGCCCCGTTCCCTCAGCCTCTCCTGGGGCTCCAGCCCCTTCCCCAGCTCCCTCAGCCTCTCCAGGGGCTCCAGCCCCTTCCCCAGCTCCCTCAGCCTCTCTCCAGCACCCTCATGTCCTTAATCCTGGCCTTGTTAAACCTGCACATCCTGGGCCGCTCGTGGCCGCCATCTCAGGTGCCCAGGCCTGTGCCCAGAGGTGCGAGGCCCTCCCACGTTTTACGGTGCCTTTTTCCACGGAAATGTGGATTTTCGCAGCCCCACTCCAGCATGTTTCCTGCATCCCAGCTCGGCCCTGGGGGGAGGCTGTGTCCTGCGTGCCCTGCGGGGTTGTTTCTGTGCCCTTCACGGGTTTCCCTCTCCAGCTCACGCAGAGGGATCCGCGGCGGTGCAAAATGCCCCTAAAATGTCTCCCAGGGCAAGCAGGAGCTGCCAGGCTCGGCTGGGCTCCAGCAGGCAGGAACAGATGAATCAGACACTTAATGGTAAAATCGAATCCCTCAAAGCATTAAAAAAAAAACCCCACAACTCCGTTCCAACGGGCTCCTCTCTGCCGACCCCAGAGCCCCAGCCGAGCAGGAACGAGAAGGGATTTCAAACCAAACTGGGATTTTTTTTTTTTTTTTTTTTTTTTCTGGGGGAGGAGGGGGTCCCCCCACCGTATCTCCTGGCTGCCAGCCTCTCCGAAGGGAAGTTTCACCCCGCCTCCCGCGGTCTCGGATGTCAGGTTGGCAAGAAAAATCCCATCTGTTTTCAATCTGGATCCTCACTTCCATCCACCCAGCCTTCTCCTCCCCGCGCTCCCCCGCTCCCAGCCCCCAGAGCTGGCAGGCCTCGGTGACGCGCTTTTTTTTTTTTTTTCCTCCTCTTTTTTTTTTTTTTTTTTTTTTTTCCTTCTTCTAAAAATGTATGTGGCCTCTTTTGCCCCCCCTTCTCCCAGGCACATGCTCCAGCGCAGCCCTCTCCACGCTGGGGCCTGCCAAGAACCTCTCTGTGCTCAGCCCCGCTACGGCCACTGGCTCGGAGAATTCCCAAATGGCCGAGGATTTTCAACCCAGAGCTTTCAAAAAAAAACCAACCCAAAAAACCCAAACACCCTCCCCCACAAAAAAAAAAAAAAAAAAAGAAAAGAAAACAAAAAAAAACCAAAACAAACCAAACAAAAAAAAAACCCCAAAACCAAAAACAACAAAAAAACCCAAACACACACACACAGAAAAAAACCCCCACACCCAAACAAACAAACAAACAAAAAACCACCACACCACCAAAAAAAACCACCCCAAACCCCAGAAACAATCTCTCCCTGTGGAAAAAAAAAAAAAAAAAAAACCAGCAAAATTGAGAGGGGAGTAGAGGGAAGAAGGAATTTTGTTGTTGTGATTTTTTTTTCTTTTTTCTTTTTTTCCTGCTTGGTTCCAACTTTTTGGTATGATTTGGAAAAGAGCAAGCACAGAGTGTTTTGTTCCTGCCTGGAGATAACAGAGCTGCTCTGAAATCCCATATAGAGTCAATGCAAAGGCGTATATACATTGCAATCACGATATCCCAATTTCTGAAGAAAGCCTTTTGTTGCACACCCCCTCTTGCCGCTCCCTTTGCGGTCCTCTCGCTCTGCGTTTATATCTTATTTAAACTCTTAGGTCCTTAGTCTAGGAATTACCTTCTCCCTTTACAGATGGCTGCGAGAGCTCAGCACGGCTGTGCAGCTCCATGAAAAATAAATGAAGAAGGTTGTGGCTTTTGTTGATGGTTTTACTTCCTTTTTTTTTTTTTTTTTCTTTTCTTTTTTGGCTTTTTTGGAGGTGAGAGTTTACCTCCTCCCAGATGAGTGGTGCAGGGCTTTGTACGGCCAAAAGCATCGCCATGAATCTCAAGGCGAGGGTTATCGCAGCCACCCGCTGCCCGTGCCTCAGTTTCCCCTTTGGGGCGGGTGAACGGGGCGCAAACGAGGGGGATTCTCCTTTGATATTCTGGGCTGTGCCGTGGGAGCTCCGGGCGTGTCCGAGAGCATCCAAAGCGCCGGGAACAGGGGGAGAGACCCCAGCGGCTCTGGCGGAACCCCAAGGGCGGGCTCAGAGCGGCCAGGCCGAGGGGCTGAGCCCCCCGGGGTTGCTGTCAGGGTCCCCCCGCCCGGGCCCCGCTGCCCTCGGAGCCGCCCCCGTCCCGCCCCGGACCCGCCTCGGGCCCGCCCAGCCCGGCCGGGCCGCCCAGGGCTCCTCCGAGGGTCGCGGGGTCCCTCCCTCCTCCGAGGGGTCCCTGCCTCCTCCGAGGGTCGCGGGGTCCCTCCCTCCGCCCGGCGGGGTCCCCGGGCCGCCCTCGCCACGGAGCCTCCTCACCCCCGCCGGCGCCGGGACGCGTCCGAGACGGTGCGTTTGGTTTTAAAATTTCCGTTCTTCACCGCGTTTTTAACAAGGGCAGGCCGATCCCCCCTCGTGGCGCGCACGCCCGGGGAGCGGCCGGGGGTCTCGGGGGTCTCGGGGGACCGGCGATGGGGCAGCGGGGCTCGTAGGGACGGCGGCGCTGCGCAGGGAATTTCCTTCCTTCTCCCGCTGCCTTCTCCTCTCCCCTCTCCCCTCTCTCCCCTCTCCCCTCTCCCCTCTCCCCTCTCCCCTCTCCCCTCTCCCTTCTCCCCTCTCCCCTCTCCCTTCTCCCCTCTCCCTTCGCTCTGCCCATCCCTCTCCCGTTTCCTCTCCCCGTTTTCCCCAGCCAAGGCTCGCCAGGGAAGCGTTTTGCTGCGAAACCAGCGAATGCGAGAACCGCACGCAGCATCCCCCGGCGCTGGGGCGCTCGCCTGCCGCACAAAGGATCGGCTCTGCGGCTCTTCCCTCTTCCCCAAATCGCCCCTCTTGCCGCACGTTTCCTGTCCGTGCTGGAAATGCTTTTTATTTTTAATGAGTTCGAGGCAGGCCGGGGCTGCGCGGGGCAGGGCGCGGCTGCAGCCTTGGAGTAAAGGGCAGGATTTTATTCGCTGTAAACATCGCCCAACTTCTGCGCTCCGCTCCCAGGGTTAAATAGAACTCGTTTTCTCGGCTTTACACGACTTGTTGGCTAGTGCTGTTAGGCTACCGCTCAAGCTCAAGATGCGAATTTGTCTAAAATGTGTAATTTTAGAAACATAATAGATGGGGAGGGGGAAAAGCTTCGTTTAGCTGCGGGCACTGTGTAGCTGAAATTTTCATGAGAAGTAACCACTTTTTATCCCTTTATTATTCTTTCCTCTCTTTGGCAAAAAGAAAAAGAACTTTTCTGTTGCAGGTAACTCGGGTAACTTTTATGTCAAGGCTCTGACTTGAATTCTCAGCAGTTGGTCTGACTGGAGGCAGTTATAGCAACAGTTGAAATTAAATTTAAATTTATATTGTTCGTTGTTGGAGAGCTCTCCTGCAGCTAAGGAAAGAAGTGTAAAGATGAAGCTGATCATTGCTATATATGAAAAGTGGTTTCTAACATTAACATTACAGTTCTTCTCCTAAAAAAAAAAAAAAAATTCTCTAGCCTGTATAGCTCTAGCTTTCTATAGCTGCATCTTGTTATCCTTTAATTTCCCTTTTCCTGAAAACGTCACTTAGTGGAGGAAAAAATCACAAATTCAAGCGCGCTGGGATTGCCACACATGGTACAGGGGAACATCTGCTGGAAAGAGACTTTCTGAGCATAACAAAATAACAAACCACCTGCACTGAGACGCTTTTCTCCTCTGGAACCAGCTCAGTGTGGGGCTGCAGCTCCTGCCTACACCAGCGCCTGCCAGCCCTGGGATTTTCGGGGCTGACGCTGTTGGTTGAGATTTATTTAGGATTTTTGGGTTTTTTTTTTTTTTGCTTCGCCAAAAAGGATGAAGTGAAAAATCTGCATACTGAGTGAATCAGGCTGTTTTAGCGGGTTCTCGGTGGTTTGCGTGTTCTCGAACGCGATGAGGAGCGCCGGGGGTCGGTGCCGCCCCTCGGCCCCTTCGCCGTGCTCGGTGCGGGCCGGGGGCGGCGAGCGGGGCACCGCTCTGGAGGAAGGCTCTGTCCAGCTCTGCCTGGCTGTGCCCGGCTCTGCCCGGCTCAGGGCACCGCTCTGGAGGAAGGGTCTGCCCGGCTCTGCCCGGCTCAGGGCACCGCTCTGGAGGAAGGGTCTGCCCGGCTCTGCCCGGCTCAGGGCACTGCTCTGGAGGAAGGCTCTGCCCGGCTCAGGGCACTGCTCTGGAGGAAGGCTCTGCCCGGCTCAGGGCACTGCTCTGGAGGAAGGCTCTGCCCGGCTCAGGGCACTGCTCTGGAGGAAGGGTCTGCCCGGCTCTGCCCGGCTCAGGGCACTGCTCTGGAGGAAGGGTCTGCCCAGCTCTGTCCAGCTCTGCCCGGCTCTGCCCGGCTCAGGGCACTGCTCTGGAGGAAGGCTCTGCCCGGCTGTAGAGGAAGGGTCTGCCCGGTCGGGGCTTCCTCTGCTCGGGGGCACCTTTCTGCAGGAGGGCACTGCTTGGCTCAGGGCTCAGCTCTGGAGGAAGGGTCTGCCCGGCTCTAGAGGAAGGGTCTGCCCGGCTCTGTCTGTCTCTGTCTGTCTCTGTCTGTCTCTGCCCGGCTCTGCCCGGCTCTGCCCGGCTCGGGGCACCGCTCTGGAGGAGGGGTCTGCCCGGCTCTGCCCAGCTCTGTCTCTCTGCCCGGCTCCCCCCTCCGCCGCCCACCCCCGCAGAGGGAACTGTGACGCCTCCCTTTGTGCTCCCGCTCCGAGAACAGCCGGGAGGGAAGCGATCGTTGTCTTTTATCACCGCGGGGAGTGTGTCGCTGGTCCCGAGTGCGACACGAGGGACATCGTCTCCCGGAGAATTCTTCCCAATCTTCCTGCCGAGTCAGAGTGAGCCGAGGGAGTGAGGCAGTGTCGGGGCTCCTGCTCTGCTCTCCTGCTGCTCTGCAGCCTCCTCCTGCAGCCAAACCGGGATTCATCAAAGGCACTGAAACCGGAGAAGACCCGGTTATACTTTTGACTTGGAAGAGATGTGCATCGTTTCTTTCGGGAGGTGGAGGTTCCAAAATAAACCGGCTGAAGGTTCAGTGTGCCGACAGAGAGTGAATTTGGTATTAAGTACTAAATTCCTGCGAAGGTGACAGTTGCAGCAGATATATGAGGAAATCCCTCATTACCTTGAAGAGCTGGAAAAGCAGGATATGGTGTTTTATTATGTTTCTTAACCTTGATCACAGCGAGAGAGTTTCAAACACCTTCTTTACCGTGGCTGTTGAGTCTGCCCTGTGGGTACAGATTCTTGTAAGGCAAAGCTATTTCACTAGATTTAATCTCTAAGGAGCGTGCCAGAAAAACAGCCTTTGGGGGAATGGCAATCTGCTGGCTTCCTTGTCTGCAGAGTGGGAATAGCAGCGAGCAGCTCCTTGCTGGGAAGAGCTTTAGGGTCCTCCGGTGAACAGAGCTGAAGCGCCACGGTTGAGTCACTGAGCCAAAAGCGAGGCGACAGCGGAGAGGCGAGGCTCGCCCAGCTCCCGCGGCAGGTCGGCAGCGATGCCAGGAATAGATCCCGTATCTCTGATTCCTCCCTGTCTTGTGGCGTGTGGGCGCAGGCCAAAAGGAGCAGCAGCGCCGGTGTCACCCGGCTACGTGCAGAGGAGAAAGTGCAGGTTGCACAACCCCGTCCTTGGTGCTTTTTTTGGGGGCTGCCCTGCGGTGCCAGGTGAAGGAGTGACGCGTTGTCTGACACGGCTCAGCCAAGAGCTGGAGCGAAGCCACTGATCCTCATTTCGTGCTGGCTTCTGTGCAGCCCTGGTGTAGTAGCAGCTTTGTAGAGGCTGCTCACCTGGAGATAAAAGGAGCTGCATCCCATTACCACTCCCCCCAAGCCATCCTCTGCCCTCTGTTTGAAGAGATTTTTGAACCCTGTATATATTTTTGTTCCCATGCAAGGCTTTTTGCCGTCGGAACAGGCAGAGTTTGCAGCACATCTCGTGGCACCGGGGAAGCACAATCTTGTTACATTTGAATTTATTTCATGCTGCGTTTGTGGGTGCGAGGAATGAGCCGGTAAAATTAGGGACTGTGGAAGGTGTGAGACGCCGTGTTTGTTCAGATGCTGACGGTGGGAAAACATCTGTTGGAAGCTCTCTTTGAAGGAGTAGCTGCCCTTCCAGAACTCTTTTGTAGGAGTAATAATTGTTGTGGTAGGTGAAACTTCCTGAATCAGGAGGCACCTGGGAGCTGTGAACGTGCACAGGCTGAGGCAGGGATGGAGATCTGAGCTCTATCAAGCAGAACTCTACAAGACCTTGGGGTTTTTTTGTCTGTCTTTTGCCACTTCTGAAGTGACTTCTGCCTTCATTTTGCGTGAGCTCGTGTGCGGTTGGGTGAGTTTGGATTCTTGAAGAAGCTGTTCTTCCCTTCCTTGCTATTTACAGGTGATTTTTGTGGGGCGATGAGGGTAAGGGTGTGTTTCCATTTCTCCATGTGCCGATTAGTGCTCTCGTGAGCACTTAGTAAGTGCAGTGCCAAAGTTCTTTCTCGAATCTGTGTGGAGGTAGATTTTATTCGTATGATGGAGCCACAGAGTGCTCAGTTTCAGCACCAGCTCCCAAATCACAGGATGACTTGCCTACTAATTTTGACTTGCCATCAATTTCTGAGCAGGCAGGAAGCAGCGCTGCCGCCGAGGGAATTGAGGCAAGGCCCCTGGCTATGGCAATCCTTAAGTAGTTCATTTGGGTGTAATGCCTTTTTTTACAGTTGCTTCCCTATTACAAACAGATTTTCTGATAATGGCACCTGTGCCATTCAGATGGGATCATTATTATAATAGCAGCGAGTATTGTTAGGGAATCGGGACGTGGAATTTATGTGGGATCGTTACGACGGCAGAAGCAATACCGTAAATAAAACGACGCCGTAGCAGCAGCACTAAACCTGGGTGTAAGAGGGGAGAATGACAGTTCAAATTTCCCCCGGATTTGTGGCGTAGGGCCCTGACTGCCGAGGAGGTGGGAGCGTGGGAGGCAGGGGCTGTCCCTGCGGTGCGGGGATGTGGGGAAGGAGGAGGGATGCAGGGAAGGAGGAGGGATGCAGGGAAGGAGGAGGGATGCAGGGAAGGTGGAGGGATGTGGGGAAGAAGGAGGGACACAGGGAAGGAGGAGGGACACAGGGAAGGAGGAGGGTTGCGTGGAAGGTGGAGGGATGTGGAGAAGAAGGAGGGATGCAGGGAAGGAGGAGGGATGCAGGGAAGGAGGAGGGATGCATGGAAGGTGGAGGGATGCAGGGAAGGTGGAGGGATGCAGGGAAGGAAGAGGGATGCTCACCACTCCCAGAACCATTAGCTGGAGCTGCATGAGAAGCCAGCCGGGGAGATTGGTGCAATTAATTAGTTGCAGAAACAGGGCCTTGTTCCTATCCTGGGTGTTTTTCCTGGGTCAGCTCCATTAACACAGATTTTTTGGGGATGGGTTTCAGGCAAGGCTTTGGCGAGCCCAGCCTGTCCCTCCTGCGTGGCTGGGACACTGTGCTCATCGCTTCTCCCGTTTCTCTGGGGGAAATGTGGGAAAGCTTGGAACTGCATTTGTGAAATGAGGGTGGGGGTTGAGAGAGTGAACAGCCCAGGACTTGACAGAGGAGGCTGATGTAGCAGCGTGCCTGAATGCTGGAAGCGATAGCACCAAACCGAAGGGAAAGGGGAGAAAAAGGGTGAAAAATTCGTGCATTTGGGAGGTTACTGAGGGTGTGGAATGGAAATCACCCTCCCCTCCGCCTCGTTCTGCGAGCAGATCGCTGGGGATGGGTGCGCTGTCTTGAAGGCTGGGCTGGCGGTCAGGTTTAGCAAAACCAGATAATCCAGATGGCTAATCTGGAGCGTGGTTTGGCCAGCAAAGCCCTTCTGGCAGGCGGCGCGGAGGGTGCCGGGAACAGCAACAGCGCTCTTCAAACAAAGTCCTTGCTAATGCAGCTCCAGCGTCGGGTGGACAGAGCACAGATGTCTTGCTCAGGGTTTGATTATTTTATTTTTTTTTTTAAAGTAAAATCCCTTTTGTCTTCCATCAG
The DNA here is from genome assembly GCF_015227805.2 of Hirundo rustica. Taxonomy (NCBI): domain Eukaryota; kingdom Metazoa; phylum Chordata; class Aves; order Passeriformes; family Hirundinidae; genus Hirundo; species Hirundo rustica. The sequence continues at coordinate 1,287,052 of NC_053475.1, read as the reverse complement.
TGACCCCTGGTTTAAATCCCTGATGCGAGAGGGGAGTTGTAACCCTTCGGCGGGCTCGGACGTGGTTTGAGTTTTGTCACCGTGTCCCTGCTCGGTGTGCCCGGGGTGTGAGTGGCAGAAAGATGCTCGATGCTGGGCTTTGAACTCGCTTTTTGCCCGGGGCCCCGTCGGGACAGGGGTGATGGGCAATCGCTTTTTGATGCTTGGCGCTGCCTTTGTCAGTGGACATCTGGTGCCAGGATTGCTGCTGTCGGGCTGGGGGTGGGCTGCGAGGACGGGGAATTTGATGGATTAGTGTGGTTGGAGGGCTGGGGGAGGGGACGGGTAGGGTTTCAGCTCTCCCTGCAGGTAGAGGGAGAATTTGGGGATTAGGGGCACTTTGCTGCGAGCTGCAAAGGGGGAGGATTGGGAGAGGGGGAAGGGTTGGGAAGAAAATAAATAGTCTTTCCAGTTTCCCCGAAAAGATGACGTTTGCTCGCTCTGTGAGGCAGCACAAGAGAAATGTGTGTGTCCGGAGCAGGGGATGAAAAAAAATCCACACCAGATCTGGTGCCGGTCTGTCCCCCCAGCTTTGTCACCCTTGGGAATCCTGGATGCTCGTGCCTGGCTTCAGGGTCACTCAGTTCATTCCCTGCTGCTTCCTATGGATTCAATAACCTTCTTCTCTCCCCAGAGATCAGCTTAAATTAAAACTTTATCCTTTACTTAAGGCAGCAGCCTGTCCCCATGCTCTGTTACAGGATCTGGGTACTTTGCTTGGCCCTGTCCATCCCTCTTCCCTGAGGTCACTGAGTGGGCTGCCCTGGGAATTGGCAGCTCTGGTGCACAGGAGGGGCGTGTGAGATATCTTCTGCTGCTGAGCGTTGAGTGAAGGAGTAGGAAAGAAAAACTTGATTTTTAAAAGCTGCCCTGAGGGCGAATAATTTGATATGCCCTGGCCTGGGAAGGGGGCACAGTCTGCTTTTCCTGCTGTGGGAGCAGTGTTGGGGTGGTATCACTGGGATGCATCGCACCATCCTTTCTCGGAGGTCACTGTGCCAGCCCGTGTCCGTGCAAATGTCACTTGTCTGCCTGCAAGAGCAGGAGGATTTTCATAGCCACGAAGGCCACCGGGAACTGGCCAAAACGGGGACCTCGAGGAACAGCCACGGTGAAACCCAATCTTGGACAGGCGCTGTGCTCCAGGATCAAATCCCCGTGTAAGAGGTGCCCAGAGGGTTTAGTGTCTGCTGGCTTTGGCTCCTGGCAGTGCTGTAGGAGGGAGGTGACCTCTCCAGGAGGCCTTGAATTCGTGTGCTGGGGCTGCTCGTGCCCACAGGTGAGTGTTTTAGTCAGGGCTGGGTTGTTCGTGCAGGGCTCCCATCACACAGCTCCTTCTCACCTGGCCTCCCGCAGCACGGCCACGGCCCCGGCCAGGCAGGGAATCCCCTGCTCCTGCTGTAAAATAAGCCCTTGTGGGTGATTTTCTTTGCAAGCCCTTGTGGGTGATTTTCTTTGCGCCTTTTCCGTCAGAAACTGACAAAATTTGGAGCAAGGAGGAGCAGGAAATTCGCATGCAGTGAAGGAAACGTCGGGATGAGATGAAGGTGGTACTGCAGAATGTGAGATGAGGAGTGTTGGGACTGGGGGGTCTTTGGTCCTTCCTCGTGTTGCACAGTGTCGAGGTGCTGAACTGCCTTGTGGATTTTGGCTTCTTCTCTGTGTTGAGCAAAGCGGTGGCCGAGGGCCACGGCAGTGCAGCAAACCTCATGCCTGCGAGGTTTCTGAGTACGCAAAACCTTTAAATACTGGTCTGAAGAAGAGAGGGGAATGAATAATAAGGGATAAAGTTCCATCCTGAAAATGTGTTTGTTCAACTTTAGCAGCAAAAGGCAGAAAAATCTGTGGGAGGGGGAAAGGAGGGAAGAAGTGACTGTAAAAATGCGTGCAGGGAAGTGAACAGCTGTGTCCTGTGAAATGGGAGCTGCTGGATTCAAAGGATTATGTCACTAACCAAGACCTGGTGTTTGCTCTGGAGCTGAGGGCCGGAGCCCCGAGCATGCAGGCAGGAGGAAAAAATCAGTCACGCAATGGGTGAGGCTGGAAAGGACCTGCAGAGCTTCAGGCTGCTCCAGGCTGCCCAGGTGGGTTCTGTCCTGCTGGAATAAGGGCTCCAGCAGCCAGGAAAGCTCTGCTTTTTCAGCATCTCGTGGGTCCTGTTCTGAGAGTGCTCTCGTGCCATCCACGCCTTGTTCCTGGAGCACTGAGTGTGTGTGGAGGAGAGAAAACCTGGTTGTTTGCCATCCTCCAGCAGTTACAGATTTGGTGTCTTGAGTGCCGCAGAAAGCAAATGCTGCCCTGTGCTCCCTGCCCAGTCCTGCTGCAGGTCCTGTGCCGAGCAGGGTGCTTGGAGCGAGGAAAAGCTCCCCCCAGACAGTTCCTGTGAAGCATCTGCCTTTGGGTGCTGATCTGGATGGATCACCCGTGCCTGCAGCCTGAGTGTTTGATGGTGGCAGAGCTGCCTGCCTGCAAGGAAGGAATTGCACTCCATCACCAGGAGTCCATTTCTCTTGCCGAGGGTGGAGCGCCCGGCTCCTCGCTCTCGTGCGCCATGAAACACTCCTGACAGCGCGTTCCAGAGCAATATCCCCGCGTGAATGATGGCCCCACGCCGGCTTTATGCACTGCTCTGGGGGGTGGGAATGTGTAAATCGCGCCATCCCGGTGATTTAGCCCCAGGTAGGGTTGTGATTCAAAATGAATTTCTGTCCCCGCTTCTCCCTCGTGCCCGCGCTGCGACGACGACTGGTTGTAAACCACGAGGAAACGGCGGCAGCCCCCGTGCCAGGAGGATGTGGCTGTCCCCTCTGTGTCCCCTGCGTCCACGGGCCCTGTGCCAGCACAGGGAGTGGGTTTGGTGTCAATCCCTGTCTGTCTCCGGGATGGAGAGATCCAAATCCGTGTCCCTCCCTGAGCAGGGAGCCGTGGCACAGTTTCCGTGGGGCTTAATAGGGAGGATGAGTGACATGTTAAAAGTGGCTTTAGGTTTTATGCAAAGCCGGTGATGCTTAAGACAGCTGGGGGATTTTAGGGTTTTCAGCAAGTTTTGTTGGGTGAAAGAAAATTCCTTTGGAAAGTGTCTCTGGTCCAGCGTGAAATTTCGGTGGATTCAAGGTGATGGGAGTGGGTGGCTTGTGCTTCACACCTCGTTGCCACTCTGGGAAGTTGATTTTCTTCTTTCCCTCCTGCTTTGGGGAAAGAAAATGTCAAAGTCAGGAGAAAGACACAATTTTCTTTGTGGCAAGGAATGAACATTAATATTAAAACTTCTTTGGATTTTATATATATTTTTTTTAAAGATTAGTTTTGCTTCTTGGCTGTACTCTGATTTAGATCTGGAATTGCTCTGGAAATGCAAATTTAGGCAAACACAGAGAAAAGGGGAAGTGTGGACTCTGCTGGGCTGTTTCCCTCATGACTTGCAGAGCTCTTCTGGTGCTTCACCATTCTCCTGGCTCTGCCTGATGTCCAGGGCTTGGTTGTTCCTGAAAATTTAAAGGTCAGGGGTACTGGAAAGGGATGAACCCCAAAGACTAATCCCTGTTTGAGGCTTTGGCTCTCCTAACACAGATGTGGTGTGAGTGCTCTTTTGCAGATTTTACCTGCATTCATTTCACTGTTTCAAAGTGATTTTTTTTTTTTTTTTTTGAGAAAAATCTGCATTTGCTGCTCCTTGCCTGTAACCAAGCGTGGTTTGTGGACAGCCAAATAAAATTCTTGGTTCAAAGTGTTTCAGCAATGTGTTAAAGTTTATGGAGCATTTAACAAACTTTTTTAGTGTGCAATAGTTTATAGTGCCAGCAAGCAGCCGAGTGTCACATCAAAGTTGTAGTCTTTTCTCACTTAATGGCTCAATGTTTAGTGCTTTTTCGGTTTATCTTGGGTGGCTTTTCAGCCCACAGCTCAGAATGGCTTTTTCTTCCCTTTTTTTCCTCCCCCAAAAACTCTAAAAGTCAGATTATGGATGCTGATTTAGGGCCCACAATTCAAGCCAAGTGCTTGGATTTATTTTTATCTTAAAAGAAAGAAAACCACCAAAGGCAAATAATCCCAGTGACTTCAGTGGAGTTCTGCCTGGGCAGTTCCCTTCTGGGCTGGGAGAGCAGAGGAGCAAAATGGAATCTGCTCCCGTCGGAGGCAGGGATAGTTCTGCCATCAACCCTTGCAAATCTTTCTTCATGATTTTTCTCTTCACCGGGAGCTGGGATGTGTCTGCAGCTGAGCCTGAGCCCACTGCCAGCAGTGGAGCTCCACGTTTGCTGCCTTTTGCCCAGATTTTGGGGATTGCTCCTCTTCTGGAATGGAAGAGGGTGGGTTTGAGGGAACCCTGTAAGGGTTTTCCTCTGCCCAGGTCCTGCAGGAGAGGAATAAGGAGGGAATGTGCAGGAATCTGAACCTCCAGAGCAGCTGCTGCCATTGGGAGCGGCTTGGAGCTGGGTGTTGTCACTTCTACCAAACTTGAACTAAATAGGTGCAAAAAACCCGGGGACAGCTTCTAGATAATGCACCATAAACCATCCGATTTGCCTTATTGTGGATTTAATTATTGAATTAAATTTATTTCATTTAAGGCTGATAACGCAGGTTCCTGTAATCACGTTCGTGCACCAGATCTCTTCGGTGGCGAAGGGGTTTTATAACGTTACAAATAATGAAACCTGAGCTGTGGCAAGAGCTCCCCGTCGCATCCTTCACCATGCCCTGGAAGAGGGAGGTCTCCTCTTCCCTGTGAGTGACACGGGGCTGGGGCGTTGAGGTTCAGCCGTTTCCAGGGGTTGGGTTGTGGCGGGGGTGTGATTTTCATTCACAGCGCCTGCGTTTCAGTCTGGGTTTGCTTCGGAAATTGTCTGCGGAGCGGAAGACGGCGTAAAATGTTTTATTAATGCTGATGGGATCTGGCACCGGCACGGCCAGCGGATTGGGCTGTGAGCGGCGTGTAAACAAATTTGAAACCAAAATAATCTGCCCGTGTGTTATTAAGCAGCAAGCCAGTGTGCAGCAATAGGATGTGAGGAAATGCCATTTCGGGTTTCTAACGGCAAAGCTTTCGCGCGTTCCTGCCGTGATTTATATAATTGCCAAGTCGCTTTGATGGCGTGATGGAATTACAGCTCTGCATCGCACGATGGATAATCAATCAAAATAAACGGTGTTTACCCCTCTGCTGCAGCGTGTGTATGAAACAGATACATCCGAGCGGGGATTGTTCTTTAGCGCTGGCGTTCGTGCGGAGTTTCGGGTGTGATTTTGGGACCTGATATCTGTGTAAACCTGACCTCACCTTGTAGGCTTCAAAATCCTCTTGGCTTCAGCAGGGGCTGTAGTAACTTGCTTTCTTTCTGTGGTGCATGTAGGAACATTTCTCCCTGAGTATGCAGTGGGCTTGTTTGTTTAAGTATCACAGAAAATCAAACCGCAGCGAGGAGACAGAGGTGCCAGCACCTGAGCTCTCCGTCAGGGCTGGGTAAAGCTTGTAGGCTGAAATTTTCCCTTTCTAGGCAGGCTTGGAGCTGGTCTTGGCTGATATTAAATGTGCTGTTCTCTGCCTCATTTGCTGCACAAGTTATTGCAGTTTTAGTGTCTGGCTTTAGAAGAATTTCTTACCCTATTTACCAGATGTGCTGTTGTGGAATGTGAAACCCCTTTTCTGCGGGATTTCTGGGGTAAAAATTAAACCCAGTCTTTGTAGCCGGCAGTGGCTGGGATCACAGAATCACAGAATCAATCACAGAATGTGTAGGTTGGAAGAGACCTTCACAATCATTGAGTCCAGCCCATGCCCTAACACCTCAACTAGATCATGGCATCGAGTGCCACATCCAGCCTTTTCAAAAATAATCTATCGGTGCTTGATATTTGTATTTAAAGAGGTGGCTCTGCAGATGAGGCTGTTTGTTACCGCAGAGAGCGCAGTCCTGTCCTCCCACTGGGTCTTTCCCTCTTGCCTGCCCCTGTTTTTCGGTGCGTTTCACTGATGTTGGGGTTTTGGGAGGCTCTGGAGCGCAGCGTGGGTTTAGATATCTTCCCTGGTGGCCACTGGGTCCCTCTCCATGGGCAAAACCTGCCAAATCCCGAGAGAGGAGATGAAATGGAGGTGCTGGAGCAGGGTTGCAGGCACAGCACCCCAACACTCGCCCCTTCCCCGCTGCAGCAGCCCTGGCCGGGGCGAGGGGGGATTTTTGGTGTCTCCCCCCATCGCCGTCCTCGCAGGATCCCTGCTCCTCTCCCTCCTCGCCTCGCCGTAACGGGATCACAGCTGCTGAGTAAATGTTAAGATAATGGTGTTATTACGGAGTAATTATACTGCAAGTTATTGAATTAAAAGCGCTGAGGCTGAGTGGGGAGAGGAGGGAGAGGCCGGGTGGGAGAGCGCGGAAGGTGCGGAACGGAGAAAGCCTCATAAATTTCCTCTTGTCGAGAGCCCCTCGCTGCTGCCGGGACTGGGACCGAGAATGAATGAAAGAGAAGCTCAAAGAGCTAATAAATAAACCATTTCCCTGAGAATAGAGGGTATAATTAGAAACCGTGGCCCTGTGGTTTTGTGTCTGCCCTGGGGTGGAATCTGCTCCGCGCTGTGCCGCGGCGATAAAACAGGGAGACAATGTGGAGATGATGTCGCGCAGTTGTTAACTTTTGAGGAGGGAGATGCTTTGTTCCTCTCTTTTTCTAGGAAAAAAAAAATATAATAATAATAAATAATTTAGGCTTTATGTTGCAAAACTTCAATAACTGGCTATACCCTGGGGCCTCTCCATCAGCAACTCTGGCTGATCCTGCATTTTCATTTCTGTAGATTTTCTTGCAGGGGAGAGTGATTTTCACTGCAGACCTTAGAAAACTTTACTCTTTTTTTTCACTTTTTTTTTTTTTTTTTTTCCCTCTCAAGAGAGCCAAACCCATTTGTTTGTTGGGTTTTTTTCCCTATCCCAAGCTGAGATTTATCTGCCAGTTGAACATCTCCCACTCCTCTCCAGCCATAGCATCGATCTGGTTCCGCTGCCAGAGCCCCAGAGCGTTTGGACGGTGCTGCCAGCGATGCCCAGGGTGGGGCTGTTGGGGCTGAACTCTGTGATCTCAGTGGGTCCCTTCCGGCTCAAGAGTGTTCCACGGTTCTGTGGTTGAATCCCGTTCTGCGGTTTTTGGGATGGCGATGACGAGCAGATGCGGGCAGCGCTCACTCCGCAGTAAGCGCAGCAGGAGCCGTGCACCCGGGATGAGTGAAGCCCGTCTCCTGGCAGGCACAGCCAGCAGGAGGAAGCGCTTGTGCCCCGTGCTCCCTTTGGGTCCGGCCGGTCTGTAACAGCCCCAGGCTCTCCGCTGTCGCTAGTGGACACGACTAAATACAGAATCAACTCCACAAGATGAAGGCTGAAGTAGAAAGAAGAACTTTATTGTTTACAAAGACCTCGCTTTTATAGGTTTTGAAGAATGACCAGGGATTGGAGCACAAGGTTGCCACCTCTCCATCCCACTGGCCAGGCTAGAAGTCCATCAGTTGACTATCATCAGAGAGGAGTGTGAAAACAAGGTGTTCACATTAGAGGCTGTGGGAAAATCCAGTCACAGAGCTGTAACCATCTCACAAAAGCTCACATTATATGGCAACGCTCCGTGGTGTAAAAGGTGAAAGAATCGCTGTGTCCTGAGCTTTTTGTCCATGGTGATCGCAACTCTGAGGAGAGACAAAAACTGGTGATGAAATCCGGGGGAGGAGCGAAACTTTAGCTGCTGTTCAGCCTGGGAGGATCCTGGGTGGCTCTGGATGAAAAGGGGATGATGCTCTCATCACCGTGGGTCCCCCCCTGCCATGAGTGTTTGTGAAGATTAATTCTTTCTGAGAAGCTCTTCGGTAGGTGTTAGAGAAATGTGGAGTGTTTACCTTACTTTACAATTGAAAAAGCCCTAATAAAATACACAACAGGAGTATTAACAATGAAACTTATTTTGAGGATTATTAAGCTATTATAAAAGAATGGAAGAAAATCTGCCTGGCATTATGTTCTGTGCCACTAGATATTTAAATTAATGCCTTCCTATAGCAGCTCCTTCAGAAATCTTTAAGGCACTTAATCATCTTCTGTGAATTAGATACTTGGTGGTGTTAAAAAGCTCTTCAGCATCCTCTGTTCCCAGAGCACGGAAGGAAACTGAGGCAGAATGATTTGGGCAGTTCATTCACCGTGGGAAGGGTAAAGTGGGAATTCGATTCACGTGGGTTGGAATGGTGTATAATGGAAAATGCCCCTGTCCAGCAGCACTTCCCACTGCCTGGGAGCACTGGATCGTGCTCCTTTCCTCTTCCCCTGCTGTTGGCACCAAGAATTCCTCATGGATTTTCCTTTTGCCTAATGGCTGCTCTGGCAATATTTACAGCTCTGCCTCTGCCCATCTCGGGGAGGCCCATAAACCCTGATAGAATGGTATTTCCTTGTAAAAGGCAATTTGTAAGGATCTGTCTGTGGGCTGCTGTCACCATATCCACGGGATTTATTTCCAGTTTATTTACGGTTTGTGCTCATGTATATGCAGCTCTTCTTTCCCATCATAATCCAAAACTTGATTGTCCCTTGGATTTGACTGTCACTTGCAGGTTGGCTGAGCGGGTCCCTGGGCTGCCTCTCTCGTTGCAGGTTGATTTTTAATTTTATTTTCTGTTTTGAAGGATAGGGAGGAATGTCTTGTAGGCATTGCATCAAGCTTGGCCTTGGAATTTGCTCAGGGAGCTGCAGCTGCCAGGCTCCTGTGAGCAGGGCAAAGCCCTTGGCCTGGAGCAGACCCCAGCCCCACAAAGGCTGTGTGTGAAATTCATGGCTTGGGTTTAGGCTAATAAATGATTTCCTGGCTTTGATGGTGCACAAATTCTTTAGTTTAGGAGTGATTTCTCCCTGGTCTCTGCAATCTGTTGGTGACGGGATTTGGGGACTCTTTTTTTCCTTTACCTGCTCATACAAGACCTGAGCGCAGGAGGTCAATACCTGGAAGTGCTCATTTAAAAATAAGGTTACGGCATCCAGTAAAGGGCTGCGAGGCTTTAAATGACTTCAGCTGCCCAAATTTGATGCGTGCTCAAGATTTCTACCTGCTTTCCCTCCTAATGATCCCACCTAAGAGAGAGGCTCACAGCCCTTCTCTGTGCTCGGTGGAAGTCAAAGCTCTGCCTTGGAGGGGAACTCTGCAGACCTTCAGCTGGGCTGGGAATAGCTCCAGGATCTTCAGCATCGAGCTGCAATCCACTGAACAAACCTTGAAACAGATCTGGGCACAGCCACGGCCCTGGGCAGGCATCAGCAGAGCCCAGGGGTGCTTTCTTCAAGGAACAGCTCAGGAAAGGGACCTGAGCTGGTGAATTCCTTCAGTATGTGGAGCAACACGCTGTAGATGTTGTGAAAAAACCAAAATCAAATGGGAGAACGGGTACTGGAGCTCTTTGAAAGTTGTTCAAAGAGACTCTGTCAATGTGAAACTCCTATTTATGTTTTTTTTTCCTGCCTCCTCTTTTATTTTGTTGATACGATCTTGGAAGTGGGAGGAGGATTTACAGAAATGCTTGTGTTTTTTTAAGCTGCTGCTTCAGACACCTTTCTTCCCTTGTAAATACTGTGTAAGAAGCCAAAAAGAAAAACACAGAGAGCAAACACAGAACAGTCCTCGTCGGACCATTTCTCTAATCACTTCAGAACCTGAAAATCAGCTTCCCTGTGGGCTGTGTTGCAAACGTGTCCCCACAGATGCACCAAGGACAGACCTGTAAAACCCATCCCAACCTTTAAACCAGACCAGCGACTCCTCTAAGGGTCTGTTGGGACAGAGCAGGGGCTCAGCGCCACCAGGGCTCTCCAGGAGGCACCTCCAGACTCTTTGGTCCTTCTTTGGTGGATTCATCAACCTCTGACTGCGAAGGATTATGTTGGGGCATTGAAGGGCTCATGGAACAGCCTCGAAGTGAAGGGAAGAGGAACCTCCAGCCTGTGCTGTGCTGTCCCCATCAGGACCTCCCCAAGGCTGGCCATGGGCACCACAGCAGCAGAGGGAAGGCAGCCACAACACTACAAGCAATAAAAATGAGTTTTTGGAAAGTTTTCTGCATCTGGTTTCAGCAGGAGCAGCAGCACTGGGGTGGCATGGAAGGTGTCCAGACCTGGCACACAAAGCCAGGGGGAACTGAGGAACCTCTGAATTTACTGGAAGAAGCATCAGAAGCTCTGTGGATCCTGGATTTTTTTTTTTTTTCCTTCAGGTGCTCACTGGTTACTTGGAGGCCATGTATGGGCTGAGCCTCAGGAGAAGGTTATATCAAAGACTTAGATTTTGCTGTAAATTAACAAGTGAAGGCAGGACTCGTGGGGTCCCTTGGCCTTCCCTTCCCTGCCTGGCTCATGGGAGCTCCAAATGTGCTTTGGCTGCTGGGTGATGCTCAAACAAGCTCAGGCTAAAGCCATGCCAGCCCTGGGTTTGCGAGGAGCTGGCCTTAAATAACATTTTTTTCTTGGGGATTTGCGTGGCTTTGGCTGAACCCTCTGCAGAGGTGCAAGAGGACAGGGAAGAGGGAATGGGCCAGCTTTGCTCCGTGGGTCTGTGCTGGCAGGGAGCGAGAGCAGGGCTCAGTCGCAGGGAAGGATGTGGAAAGCTGCAAGGCAGCAGGGTTTGCCTGAGGACGTGGGTGATGGAGCTGGGCAGCTCTGGAGCACGGTGCCCAGGCTGGTGCTCCTGCCGGGAGTGGTTTTGGTGTCGATTGCCAGTACCTTTACCTTGATTTTTCTGGCTGTCAAAAAAAACCTCTCAGGGCCTGGAGGACTTGAGCTCAGATGCCTGGTCTGGATGTCTCTCCCTGGAGGCTATGGAAAGCAGTACTCGCTGTCCTGTTTGAACTTGTTAGTTGACGAGTTAAAAGGTTGTTTTGACCCTTCGGGATATATATATTTTTTTAAAAAAAAAGTATTTCTTTCACCTTCCTTCTTCCAGCTTTATGAGAGGGCCAAGCCAAGAGCTTTGTACCCGGCAGTAGGAGTGTAATTACAGCAAGTCTGGGCGAGCGACTCTTCCCCAGGGCTGTTTCGGAGTGGGGTTTTGCTTCTCTTTTTTTTCCCTCCCCCTGCTCCGTGTTGTTGTTCTCGTCCCTCCGCCTCCCCACGCCCGTGCGGTGCCGCAGCAGCTGCGGGGGCCGGGGGAGCAGCCCTGGCCGCAGGAGGAGGCGGAGAAGGGAGAGAGGAGGCAGCGGGCTCGGCCCCAGCCCGTGCGGGAAGGGCTGGATGGGACCCAGCGCAGCTGCTCCGGCCGGGAGGAGCGGAGCGGAGCAGGGACAGCGCGGCACCGCCCGGCCGGGATGCGGCCCTGGGCACCGCAGCTCCAGGGCACCAAATATCCCGGGCCCGCAGCTCCCGGGTACCGCAGCTCCCGGGTACCAAATCTCCCAGGCACCAAATCTTCCGGGCTCTGCATCTCCCGGGCCCGCAGCTCCTGGGTACCACAGCTCCTGGGCACCAAATCTCCCAGGCCCGCAGCTCCCAGGCACCGCAGCTCCTGGGCACCAAATCTCCCGGGCCCGCAGCCCCCGGGTACCGCAGCTCGTGGGTACTGCAGCTCCCGGGTACCAAATCTCCCGGGCTCCGCGTCTCCTGGGCCCGCAGCTTGTGGGTACCACAGCTCCCGGACACAAAATCTTCCGCAGCTTCCGGGCCCGCAGCTCCTGGGCACTGCATCTCCCACAGCTCCCAGGCACTGCATCTCCCGGGCCCCAAATCTCCCGCAGCTCCCGGCCCCTAAATCTTCCGGTTCCCGCATCTCCTGCAGCTCCCGGTTCCCGCATCTCCCTCGGCTCCTGCATCTCCCTCATCTCCTGCATCTCCCGAATCTCCCTCGGCTCCCTCGTTCCCCACAGCCAGCCGGGCAGCGCTGTCTCTGTGCCACCCGTGGGGCTCAGCCAGCTCCAGCTCCAGCTCCAGCTCCAGCCCCAGCCCCAGCTCCAGCTCCAGCTCCAGCTCCAGCCCCAGCTCCAGCCCCAGCTCCAGCCCCCAGCTCCAGCTCCAGCTCCAGCTCCAGCTCCGCCTCCGCTCCTTTGGCCGCCTTTGTGCCCCATCCTGCAGTGTCCAAGGCCGTGGAGCGCTCTGGTGTTCCTCCCCAGGGCAGGGCTGGGGCTGGACAAGATTTAAGGTCCTTGTGATGCAGCCCGTTCACTCCGTGATGCCACGAGCGAGCAGAGCCAGGTGGTGTGGGTGCCAGGTGGGCACACGGCGCTGCGTGGGCAGCCCAGGGCTGTGGGTGTGTGCAGAGCCCTGAGTGCATTGTGGAGCTGAGGTTCCTCCAGCCACGTCGCTTTTCTCACCCCAAGAGCTGTGCTTGGAACCCTGTGGGCTCATGGTGGCTGGAGAAGCATCAGGTTGTGTCTAAGGCCTGTGGCATCAGCACCTCCTCCTGCACCTGGGAAATGCCCTGGTTGGAAAATTCCTAAATCCTCAAATCCTCCTGGGGCCGGGCTGTGGCCTCAGCTTGATTTGTTGCTTTCCAGGGAAAAGTCTTTGGGGTCTGATATTCCCCTGTGCAAGTTTCCATTTCCCCGTTCTTTTCCGTCTCATCTGGAGGCTGGATTTATCTTGGAATAAACCGGCTGCAACTCCAGATTGGTTCTGCTGGGAGAGCGGTGATCATCAGAAGTCCCTTAATTCTCAATTAGCCTGTCTACCCGAGGCTTTAAAGCTGGTTAGATAAAGCACATTAGGAGTTAAATCTGAATTAACCTTCCCTTGCACAGGGAACCCCCCTTGGCAGCAAAGCTGGTTCCTGTTCCTGGGCCAGTTTGGGTGAGTTCCCCTCGCAGGATACCCGGCACAGCTCCTCCTGCCACGCCGTGAGCTGGCCCTGGCACGGGGCAGCCGTGCCCGGGGTATTTTTAGAGAAGATAAGAGCGGTGGCAAGAGAGAGATCTCCATTCCGAAGCACTTGGACTCTTTAATTATGTTTTTGGTCTAGAAAATGACAGGGTGGTTCCTGGAGCATAAATAGAGCACGCGTGGAAGGTAATTGCACCCCTGGGTGCAGATGAGCTGGTGGCAGGCAGAGGCCGTGGGGAGAGCAGGGTCAGTGGGGAGAGGTGCAGGGAGAGGGAGAATTGGGTTCCTTGGAGCTGTCCCAATATTGCACCCAGGTTCCTGACACCCCGTCCTCTCCACGATGCTTATGGGGGAGCCCCAGCCCCGTAAAGGTGGGGACCAGTCCTGTGGGTCACCCCACTGCCATTAACCCCTGCATTTTGGGGGCAAACCCACCCTTGGGCCCTCCCTGTGTTGTCCACAAAAATCGTGGTGGCGATCTGCCCCTGCTATAATTACCTTTTACCCACTTGGAGCTGATTTCAGCCCGATTGCTGACTTGGCTTTATTAGTTTCTTCCTTATCTTTGGAGTCCTGCCAGATGTCCTTGTGGCCTGTAAATTCTGCATTCTTTGCATCCATTATCAGTGGTACATCCTTCTTTCCAAGCTTTGTTAACTTCCCTCTAGGTCTGAGATCATGAGGAGCGTGTCCAGCCCTAAACTTTAACATGGCAATTCTACCAACAAGTAATTTGTTTTTCTTGCACCTGGGTATCACTTAGAGCTTGTTTGCTACTCTGTTTCATGGATTTAATCTCCCTCTTTGTTGATTAGCCTCGAAAGTATACAAAGACTAAACATCAAAGAACATTCTTACTTCAGAAAATTTTACATATTCCACATTTTGCAGCACCTGGGCACGCCAGTCCAGGTTTTCTGGAGATGGTGGAGACGTGCCCCTGCCTTTGGCTGGGGTGTGCCCTGACCTGCACTTGGCTCCACGGGGAGGAGAGGCATTTACAAAGTGTTTCCACCTTTGTGCCTTCCCCCCTGCTCCCCAGTGGGGAACATGCAAGGAAATGCAGTTTTCTCTGCAATTCCTTTTCCTTCAGAGCAGCCTTGGCTTCCAGCTGTAATCCAGAAGTGCACACTGCAGGATATGATCCTCCATGTGCACGTCTTGCCTCTGTGTGCTGCCCAAAATGATGCTCTTGCTCTGCGGCAGAAAGGGTGAAGCATTTCCTTTCCAGTGCCTTATTTTAACACAGACAAGCTTAATATTTTCGGTGAGCTTTTCTTTTAAAGCATTTAATTAAAAAAAAACAAACCCAAAGCTCTGCCTTGGCAGTTTTCTGCGTGTCACCACATTTCCATGGGTCCCGTGATTGCACAAGGAGGTTCCTCCAGGTGGGACCTCATTTCCCAAGCACTTCCCACCCCATCCCCGGGGTCCTGATGTTCTTGGGATCTGGAGCCTGTCTTTGGGGCGAGTCCAGCAAACTCTTTGCTTGAGAGGGAAATCAAAGGTCTTGATGGTGGGAGGAAGCCTGACAGCTGGAGCTGGGAGATAGGAGAGGGACTCTGGAGAAAACAACTGGGATTGGATAGGGAAATTTGGGCTTCAAATCCATCTGCAGCTGCAGTTTGTGGAGCAGTTTTGCAGAGCCTTCCCCCAGCCTCCCTCCTCCGGTTTAACCCTCCACATGGCCGAGTGCTGGGGATGGGGGATTTCCCCCTCCTCCTTCCTCACGCTCCCCAGTATAAATACGTGGAGCAAAGCCGCCAACTCTGTTTATTGAACACGAATAGAAGATAAAATAGTGGAAAACTAATTTTTTCATGCTCATTGGTGGGAAAGATTAAAATTATGCAAATCCTCGGCAGGCAAGCTTGGTGCAGAGATAAGGGGATGTTCAAGTCAGC
>NC_053475.1:898689-971782 GCF_015227805.2 Hirundo rustica | reverse complement strand
CGCAGAGCCCTACTTCGTGCACGCCGTGGAATGGAGGAGCCACGTCTACTTCTTCTTCCGGGAGATCGCCATGGAGTTCAACTACCTGGAGAAGGTGGGACAGGTCCCGCCGGGAAGGAGATGATCCCTGAGCTCCCCTCCAACCCAAACCATTCTGTGACGCTGCAGGGACACCCGGGGTGGGGACAGGGGCACGGGGACTGCCCTTGGGGCGGGGTGGTGATGGGTGTCCTCCCGCAGGTGGTGGTGTCACGGGTGGCCCGGGTGTGCAAGAACGACATGGGGGGCTCGCAGCGGGTGCTGGAGAAGCAGTGGACGTCCTTCCTCAAGGCCCGGCTCAACTGCTCCGTGCCGGGCGATTCCCACTTCTACTTCAACGTCATCCAAGCCGTGACGGACATCCTGGAGCTGGACGGGCGCCCCGTGGTCCTGGCCGTGTTCTCCACGCCCGCCAACAGGTCAGAGGCTCTTGTGCCCGGCCCAGACTGCCCGGGCTCAGCGGGGTCTGAGCTGGGTGCCAGCTGGGAGCTGCGTGGAATCCTGAGTGGGATCTGGGATGAGGCCTGGGATGGGTCCGGCTGGGTCCTGGACAGGATCTGGACTCGTTTCCGTTTGGGATCTGCCTTTGGGGGCCCCTCGCGCTCCCCGTGCTCACCCCACAGCCGTGTCCCTGCAGCATTCCCGGCTCCGCCGTCTGCGCCTTCGACATGACCCAAGTGGCCGCCGTCTTCGAGGGACGGTTCCGGGAGCAGAAGTCACCCGAGTCCATCTGGACACCTGTGCCAGAGGACATGGTGCCAAAGCCACGGTGAGGGGCGGGGCTGGGGACAGGGCTGGCGAGGGACTCTTACTGGCAGGGACAGTGGTGGCACTGGGGAAGGGAACAGGGCTGGGGACAGCGGATGGTGGCAGCCACGGCCAGTACCCGCAGGGATGGGGACAGGATGGGGACAGGGCTGGGGACAGGGCTGGGGACAGGATGGGGACAGGGGTGATGATAACCACAGCCACCAGCGGGGATGGGGACAGGGCTGGGGACTGGGATGGGGACAGGACGGGGACAGGGCTGGGGACAGCTCCACTGAGCCGCCCTGTGGCCGCAGGCCCGGGTGCTGCGCCTCCCCGGGGATGCGCTACAACTCCTCCAGCGCCTTCCCCGACGAGATCCTCAACTTCGTCAAGACGCACCCGCTGATGGACGAGGCGGTGCCGGCCCTGGGCAACGCCCCCTGGATCCTCCGCACCATGACCCGGTGGGTGCCCGAGGGGGCTGGGGGGCACTGGGAGGCACTGGGAGGCACTGGGAGGGGCCGGGAGGTGCTGGCCAGAGCCTCCCGTGCTGCCTTTCCACTCTTGTGCCAGCGCTGGGAGCGCTGGGAGAGCTGATAAATCTCATACACTTTGCAGTCAAGATTGTCTCGTCCTAATTAAATCTGCCTTAATTGCTGCTTGATGGGGAATTAATCAAGCGGCGCTCTCAGGCTGCAGCCTCCTGCCAGCAGGGCAGCCGGGGCGTGAGCAGGGATGGGGACAGGGACAGGGAATGGGAATGGGAATGGGGACAGGGACATAGGGACAGGGACAGGGAATGGGGACAGGGACATGGGATGGGGACAGGGAATGGGGACAGGGACAGGGAATGGGGACAGGGACATGGGATGGGGACAGGGAATGGGGACAGGGACAGGGAATGGGAATGGGGACAGGGGACAGGGACAGGGAATGGGGACAGGGACATGGGATGGGGAGGTGAGGACGGGGACAGCGATGTGGGGCTGGAGCTGGGGACATAGGGATGGGGACATGCAGATGGGGACATGCAGATGGGGTTGGATCCCTCACCCTGCCCCAGTTCCCCCTCCCTGGGGACACCTGGACTCCCCCACACCCCAACACTGCTCCCACGCCCGCGCAGGTACCAGCTGCGTAAGATCGTGGTGGACACGGCAGCGGGGCCGTGGGGAAACCACACCGTGGTGTTCCTGGGCTCCAGCACCGGCACCGTGCTCAAGTTCCTCATCCTGCCCAACGCCAGCAGCAGCCCCGCGCCCGCCGCCCCCGGCAGCCAGAGCGTCTTCCTGGAGGAGTTTGAGACCTACCAGCCCGGGAAGTGAGTGCCAGGGTGCCAGAGCGGGGAGACGGGGCAGTAAAAGGGGTGGGTGTGTGTTCGGATGGATGGATGGAGAGGACGGCTGAGAGGGATGCGAGGGTGAGGGATGAGAAAACCTCTGGCCTGGGACAGGCCCTGTGGAGGGCCCTGTGCGCCAGGGCTGGGGCTGTGATGCGCTCTGCCCCGTCCCCAGGTGCGGCCGGGACACGGAGGACGAGCGGCGGCTGCTGGGGCTGGAGCTGGACAAGGCCGCGGGGTCGCTGCTGCTGGCCTTCCCCCCGTGCGTGGCCAGGGCGCCCGTGGCTCGCTGCCAGCAGCACTCGGGCTGCATGAAGTGAGTGCCTCGGGGCCGGGCAGGGCTCGCCGCTGGGGGCTGTGCGCGGCCTCACATCCCAGGAATTCGCCCCCGTGCTGGGGTCCGGCGGCACCGCCGGGGAAACTGAGGCACGGCACGGTGCGGGGGCAGTCCCTGGCGGGGGCCGGGGTGTCATGCCCCTCATCGGGGCTGACCCTGAGGTCTCTGCCGGCTGCAGGAACTGCCTGGGGAGCCGGGATCCCTACTGCGGCTGGACAGCCGAGGGCTCCTGCGCCTTCCTGGAGCCCAGTCCCAGGTAACGCCCCGGGCCCGGGGGCAGCGCAGGGGGCACAGCGGGGTCCCCGGAGAGCCCCCGATGGCTGAGCCCCCGCAAGCTCACGGCTCGCCGAAGGGAGCTTGGGAGACTCTGCCAGGCCATCGGGGACCCGCTGACCCCTCCTCAATTTGCACCCCCAGGGTGGCCTTCGAGCAGGACATCGCCGGCGGCAGCACGTCCCACCTGGGCGAGTGCGAGGGTGAGCGCGGGGCCGGGCTGGGGGCCGGGGTGGGGAGCACCCGCAGGTCCCCCCTGACGCGTCCCCACCCCCAGGGCTGGTGACGGAGAGCTTCGTGGACGAGCCGGACGGGCTGGTGTCCGTGAACCTCCTGGTGATCTCCTCCGTCGCCGCCTTCGTCATCGGCGCCGTCATCTCGGGCTTCAGCGTGTGCTGGTTCATCGGGCACCGGGACCGCAAGGAGCTGGCGCGGCGCAAGGACAAGGAGACGATCCTGGCGCACAGTGAGTCGGTGGTGAGCGTCAGCCGCCTGGGCGAGCGGCGGGCTCGCGGAGCCCTGCTGGCCCCGCTGATGCCCAACGGGTGGCCCAAGGAGCTGGGCAAGGTCGCCCAACACGACCTGGACTCGGGGGTGCTGCCCACGCCGGAGCAGACCCCGCTGCAGCAGAAACGCTGCCCCGGCTCCCTCCAAAACTGCACCTGGGAGCAGAGTCACAACATCATCAACGCGGCTTTGCGGGACCCTGGAGGCTCCGGGCCCGCGGGCGCCGGGCGGGGGCACGGCGGCTCCGGCCGCCCGCCGCGGGGCATCCCCCTCTCCTGCCACGCCATCCTGGTGGACCAGGAGCTGGAGGCCGAACTCAGCGACTCCTCAGGCGACGGGCATTGGGGTCGGGACCCTCCTGAGGGTCCCCGCGCCCGGCAGCACCCACCCGCCGGCGCCCGCCGCCAGCCCCGCGGCTCCTACGGCGACTTCGGCGGGACGCCGCGCCCCAGCCCCGAGCGCCGGCGGGTGGTGTCGGCACCCAGCGGGGACGGGGGAGACTTTAGCGAGGGGCCTCCCTGGCACCCCGAGCAGCTGAACTTCAACGCCAACAACGGCACGGGCCGCCCCGGCGCCCACCTCAAGAGGAACCACACGTTCAACAGCGGCGAGGCGGCGGCTACGGGCGGCTACGGGCGGCGCGGGGCGGCAGCGCGGGCAGCCCGGGCACCGGGCACCCCGAGGCCGCTGACGGACCTGCACCACCTCCTGCGCTACGGCGTGGAGCGGACTCCCTCGGGAAAATAGGGCGCCGGGCTGTGCGCGTCCCCCTCGCCAGGACACTGATGGGACCCCCGGCTCCCTGGGGACAGGGAGGGGCGGCCGGGCAGGAGCTGCGGGCAGGGGGTGAGGTGCTGCATGGCTGAGGAGGGGGGCACAGGCACCCCCTGGGTGCCCCCGGGTAGGGTTTGGGGGTGTCCCCGGCTGGCGTGGGGCAGTGCCCTGCGCGCTCCCGCTGCTTTGTCCCGGCTCCTGGGCGGGGGCGCGCCCACCGTGTCCCCTCCCCAGGCCGGGCCCGGGGCTGGCAGCGCCCTGGGAGGGGGATCCCTGGGGGGCGGCGGGATGGACACACGGACGCGGGCACTGGGCTGTGCCCCCAGGCCCTGGGGGGGCCTTTTGGGTGCTGCCAGCCCCCCGGGGACACACGGCCGGGGGTGCTCCGGTTGCGGTGGTGGAACCCGGAGAACATTTCGGGTGCTGGGGGCTGGGGGCCCCCCCGAATGTGGCGTTATCTGGGGATGGGGCGCGCTCCCACCCCCAGTCTGGGGTCGACCCCTCCCCAGTGCCAGCCTGGGGGTTGCCCGTCCTTGCCCCCGGCTCCCCCTCCTGGAAAGCACAGCCGGGGTCGGGGGGGGTCCCCACCGAGCCCACTCTCTGCTGGCAAAGGGTGCCCTTTCGGTGCCACCCCTGCCCGGCACCCACCCGGGGTGGCGTGTCGCGGGGGAGTGGCGGGTCCCCGGGGGATGGCGGGTCCCCAGGGGGTGGCAGGCTGTAAATAGGGCAGGGGGCGGCGGGAGCCCCCCCCCCCTCCCCAGCGGCCATGCATGCGGCCGCCCGCGGGCTGTACCCCGCGGCCCCAATAAACACCCGGTTACCGGAGGCGATTCCCCCGCCGCCGCCTCGGCACCTTCTTAACCGCCCCCGGGAGCCGGGACCGGCCGGGGGACAGAGGGTGACGCCCCCCACCCCGCGGTGGGCACCGCACCGCCCCGCGCACGCACCCTGGCACCCACCAAGGTCCGCATCCCGCTGTCCCACCAATTCCCCCGGGATAAGGCGGTGCCCGCACCGCGTCCCTGCCCGTGCCACCCACCTGCCGTGTCCCCTGCCTGTCCCCTTTCCCCGCCGTGTCACCCACGGCCCTCTGCCCCCCGTCAGCCCCTGGCCTGAGCATCCTGAGGGGCTCTGGAGGCACGGGAACACCTGGGCTGGGGAACATCTGCCAAAGGGACACTTGATGTGGCGATACTTGGCGTGGGCACAGCTGGCCTTGGGGTCCTCGGGCTTGGGGACGCCCATCACTGGGTCCCTTGGCGTGGGGACACCAGGGGTGGGGACACGAGGGGTGGGGACACCAGGGATGGGGACACCAGGGGTGGGGATAACAGGGGTGGAAACACCTGGAGCGGGGGCGGGACAGCGACCACGGGGACACGGGAGAGGTGGCGGGGTGTCGGTGCCGGGCTGTGCCCCCGCTGTCCCCCCGCTGTCCCCCCGCTGTCCCCCCGCTGTCCCCCCGCTGTCCCCCCGCTCTCCCCGCCACAAGCCACGCCCTTGCCACGCCCATCCCTCTCATTGGCTGAGGCACTGCCCCGCCCCTTCTCTGATTGGCTCCCGCCCCCCCCCGGGGCCGGGCTGGGCGGGGCCCGGGGTCGCGATCTCGCCCGGGGGTCGCGACAGAACCCCACCCCCACCCCGTGAGTACCGTGCCCGGGGCTGGGCGGGAGCGGAAGGGGGGGAAATGAGGCCGGGGGCATCCCGGGGGGGCACCAGAAAGGCTCCAGGGGGGGTTCAGGTGGTCCCGGGGGGTGTCCGGAGGTCCCCGGGAGCCTCCGGGGGGGTCCGGGGGAGGTCGGGATTCCCGAGGTCCCCGGAACACCCCGAGGACAGCAGAGGGACACCCCTGGAAAGTCAAAGGAACAAACGCAGGGTCCCGAGGGGACCCGACCCCTCCAGTGACCGGCCTGGAGCCCCCCCGAACCCCCCCAGAACGCGTCCCCGGAGAGCGCGGGGCCGGGCCGGAGGTGCCACGGGAGACACCAGAGGGGAGAGGGGCTCCCGGGGTCCGGGGGGGCTCCCGGGGTCCAGGGGGGGCTCCCGGGGTCCAGGGGGGGCTCCCGGGGTCCAGGGGGGGTCCAGGGGGGGCCGCTGGTGCTCGGTTCCCTGCGGGGCTCCGGGGGCTGCCCCCGCCGAGGCGCCGCTGACGGGCAGCACGTTCCCAGCGCAGGATTGCGACAGACGCGTCCGCTCTGGCTGCTGCTGAATCACCCAAAAAGCCCTCCCTGGCCCCAAAAAGGGGCATCCCCGAGGGGATACGGGGGTCCGAGAGGGGTTGAGGGGTCACAGCCCCCCCCTTTTCCTGGCAGGGGACCCCACCCCAAGCCCCCTTCAGACCCCCGAAAACGCCCCCGGGAGCCCCTCAGAGCCCACCAGCCGCTCCCACTCGGGGCACGAGCAGGGAGCAGGGGCTGGGGGGTGCTGAGGGTCTCATCCCCAGGGGGGGTCCCCGCCAGCCTCACCCACCCACGGCACCCCAAATTCTCCCTCTCCCCGCTGCAGCCGCCGCTGCCATGTCGGCCGAAAACCCCGCGGCGCCGGCAGAGGCCGGGCCGGACACCAAGGTAGAGGCGCACGGAGGGGTTTTGGGGGGCGGGGGGCTGCGGGTGTCTTTGGGGACCCCACCTTACTGTCGCCGCACACCCTCAGAGCGTGGTGAACCGCGTGGCCAACCTGGCGCTGGTGAGCTGCGCCTGCGGGGCCGTGGCCTCGGCGTACGGCCGCACCAAGCAGAGCCACCCCTGCGTGCGCTCCGTCTGCAGCGCCGCCGAGAAGGGGCTCAGGACCCTGACGGCAGCAGCAGCGAGCGGGGCCCAGCCCCTCCTCACCCGGCTGGAGCCCCAGAGTGAGTGCAAGGGCGGGGAACAGCACCCCATGGGCACGGGGGACCCCGAAACCGGCTCACAGCGAGCTCTCCCGAGGCAGCGGGAGAGGGAGGACCTGGTTTCGCATCTTTGTGTCACCAATGGAGAAAAGGGCTGGCGAAGCTGCAGGGTGGGAGGGGAAGCACCCCCTGAATTTTGGGGTGCCCCAGAACGCAGCGCTAGCGGAGCTCCTGCAGGGCACAGGGCGTTAAACCCTCCTGTTTTCGCACCTCCAGTTTCCACCGCCAACAAATTGGCCTGCAAAGGGCTGGACAAGCTGGAGGAGAAGCTGCCCATCCTGCAGCAGCCCCCCGAGAGGGTAACGTCACCCGGGGGGACACGGGCAGGGCTCCGGCGCTGAGCGAGGAGCGGGCACGAGCCGTCCCCCGCGCTGTCCCCTCCCAGGTGGTGGCCGGGACCAGGGAGCTGGTGTCGTGCACGGTGAGCGGGGCCGTGGCCAGGACGCGCTCGGCGCTCGGGGCCGTGGTGGGAACCCGCGTGGGGCGGCTGCTGGCCACGGGCGTGGACGCCGTGCTGGGCAAATCGGAGTCGCTGCTGGATGGGCACCGCCCCGGGACGGGCGAGGAGCTGGGTGAGTGCTCCCTGTCCCCCAAATCTCGGGGTGCCAGGCGCTGCTGGGACCCCCCAGCCTGTCGCTCAGCGCCGCCTTGGCATCGCCTGCGCGTGGTGGCCCCACGGCGGTGCCAGAGCGGTGACCCCACGTGGGGACAGTCCCCGTCCGGAGGACACGGGATGGCACTGGGTGAACTCTCACCTGGAAACCCAAGAGCAAATATAGTCCTGTGTGCCCGCCCGGGTATTTATAGCTTGGCACTGGGTGACATTAGGCACAGCTGGCCCCGTGTCACAGCTGAGGTGACCGCAGAGGCCACCTGGCTTGGGGTGGCATCTCCACATGACCCGGTGGCCAAGCATCCTGTGGCTGCTGACGCTGGGCTCCAGTGCCCAGCCCAGGATGGCCCAGCCACGCTGCCCTCACCCCTGCTCCCACAGCGGCGGCAGCAGGCACAGAGGTGACCACGGGCACGGAGGTGACCACGGGCAAGAAGGTGACCACGAGTTCAGAGGTGATCAGGGGCACGGAGGTGACTGCGGGCACAGAGGTCACCATGGGCAGGGAGGTGGCCAAGGGCAAGGAGGTGACCACGGGCAAGGTGACCACGAGCTCAGAGGTGACCAGGGGCACGGAGGTGACCACAGACACAGAGGTGGCCACGGGCACGGAGGTCACCACGGGCACGGAGGTCACCACGGGCACGGAGGTCACCACGGAGGTGGCCGCGCAGGAGCGGCAGAGGCGCTGGCAGAGCTACTTTGTCCGCGTGGGCTCGCTGTCGGCCAGGCTGCCTCACCGGGCCCTGCGGCGCTCGCTGGGGGACCTGCAGCGGGCACGGCTCCGTGCCCAGCGGCTCCTGGCCCAGCTCCACCACGTCATCCAGCTGGTAAGGATGGGGCAGGGACCATGCCAGCCCCGTGCCGGCCCCGTGCGGGCCCCAGGTGTGCTCCCACCTGGCTGAACCTCCCCGCAGATCGAGGAGGGGCAGCGGGGCACGGACGGGCCCTGGCACAGCACGCGGGAGCACCTGCACGGCCTGTGGCTGGAGTGGAGCCAGCAGGACGCGGTGCCCATGGAGGACAACGAGGTACGGGCCGGGGGGACGGTGAGGGACAGCTGGCTCCGTCTGGAGAGGGTGGGGACAGCGGCCATTTAGTCCCTTGAGGTGGGGACACGTGGCAAGGGGACACCCGGGTGGACCAGGCGTGGGTCCATCACCCCCAGCCCGTGCTGCCCGCTGCCCGCCCCGCAGGTGGAGGCTCGGACGCTGGCCATGCTCCAGGGGCTCCTGCACCAGCTTCACGCCGCCTGCTCCCACCTGGCCGCCGGCGCCCGGGCGTTCCCCAGCAGCGTGCAGGAGACGGCGGGACACGTCCGGCACGGCGTGGAGGGCGTCCAGGCTTCTCTGGCCAGCGCCCGCTCCTTCCAGGACCTGTCGGGCATGGTGCTGGCGCAGAGCCGGGACGCGGTGATGCGGGCGCAGCTGAGCCTCGAGGGGCTGCTGGAGCACGTGGGGCAGCACACGCCGCTGCCCTGGATCCTGGGACCCTTCGCCCCCGCGCTCGTGGAGTATCCCGAGGACGTCCCGGTGGATATGTCCAAGTGGGAGGGCTGTGTCACCGTGGGGGGCACGCGCCGGGCGCCCGCCGCCCCCCGGGTCTGCAGCCAGCGCTGAGTCCCCGGTGCCCCTGAGCTGGGGGAGCGCCCACCCAGAGCTACGAACGCCGATCCCGCCGGGACTGAGGGGGTGATGGACCCGGTGACCCGGCGTGGGACCCCAGCGTCACGGCCGGGGGCTCCTGCGGGGATGGTGGCAGGTGGAGGACGCAGCGTGAGTCTGTCTGGGATCCAGGGCTAAGCCCCGGGAGCACTGGGATTTCGTGTCTGAACAGCTTCAAACCAGTTTAAAGAGGAAGAAAACAAGTTTTTCGGCCTCAAAAATGACTCAGAGCTTGCAGTGCTGTGGCAGAGCCACCGTGCCGGGAGCACCGGGGGGCTCTGCACGGGCGGCAGAGCCGGGGGCACCCCCGAGGAGGGGGCTCAAAAAGGGGGTGCTGGGGTGGGACGGCACCCCAGTGGGACGGGATTCCGCGGGGTGCCGGGAGGATGGGTGCCACAAGGTGCCAGGACACCTGGACTGTGACCCGCAGCCGTGTGGCACTGAACTTTGTCCCAGTTGTCATCGTCGAGGGGCTGGGCACGCTCCGGGGTATCCCCGACGTCACAAGCACGACGTGGTCACGGCAGGGTGACCCAGGCGGCGCTGGGCGCCCCAGAACTGTCCATCCTCCGGCCGCCGGAACCCGCTGGGACCAGTTCGACCAGCTCCGCCGGGCCAGGTGTGGGGCAGCACCGGGACCCCCGCGCTTGGGACCCGCCCGAGGGGAGGGGACGCTCGGGAGGGTCAGGGCTCTGTCCGAGGGGGGATCGGTGCCAGGGAAGGTCGGGGAGCGGGAGGAACCAGCGCCGGTGGGGGGGAAGTCTCTAATTCCGGGCTCGGGGCGTCACTGCAGCCGGATCCCGGGGAATCGGGCCGGTGTACTCCGGTCCCGGGAGTGTCCGGTCCCCAGGGGGTGTCAGCGCAGCGCGGTCCCGGGGGATCCGGTACCGGGGAGGGGGGGGGTCAGGGCAGCACCGGCCGAGGAATGGGGTTCCGGGGGCTCAGTGCAGCCCGCTGCCGGTGCTGGGCGGGGACTCGGTGCAGGCGCTTTCCGGGGGTTCTCTGCCCTCCAGCCCCGGGGGTTCTCTGCCCTCCAGCCCCGGGGGTTCGCTGCCCCCCGGCCCCGGGGGTTCTCTGCCCTCCAGCCCCGGGGGTTCTCTGCCCCCCGGCCCCGCGCTCCCCGGTCGCTGCTCCCGGGCCGCCCCGGGCCGGCCCCGCTGGGCGGCTCCGGTCACATGCGCTCGGGGCGGGCTCCGGGCTATAAAGGGCGGCGGGGAGGAGCGGGGCGAGCCCGGAGCCGAACCGAGGGAGCAGAACCGAGCCCAGCCGCCAGCGGTGAGCACGATCCGGAGCCGGTCCTCGATCCCGGTGCCGATCCCGATCGCGATCCCGGTTCCGATCGCGATCCCGGTTCCGATCGCGATCCCGGTTCCGATCGCAATCCCTGAACCTATCGCGATCCCGGCCCAGTTCCCGATCGCAATCCCAGCCCAGGTCCCGGTCGCAGTCCTGGTCCCGGTCGCGATCCCGGTCCCGACCCCGCCTGCGATCCCGATCGTGATCCCGGTCTCGGGGACCCCCCTGTCCCGGGTTTTTCCAACCGCGTGGGAACTGCCCCGTTCCAGGGAAGGGTCATTTGGGGAGGCCGGAGGGGGGCGTTGGGGGGGCCTGACCCCACTCACGCTCCCGTCCTGTGCCCGCAGCCCCGCCATGGCCACCAGCGAGCCCACACCGGCGCAGCCCAAGGCAGAGGAGCAGCAGGTCAGTGCGGGCAGCGGGGCGAGATCGGGGCCGACCCACGGGGGTCCCTGCTTGGAGACAGGGATCGGGGCTGTCCCACCCTCCGATGGGCTCCGAGAGCCATGGGAGCCCCCCCCCCAAAACCATCCCCGGGGTGTTGGGGACACACTACACACCCTGTGAGATTTGGGGGTCCCTCACCCTGAGCCCTTCTGGCCCCCAGAGCATCGGGACGCGCGTGGCCAACCTGCCCCTGGTCAGCTCTGCCTACGACATGGTTTCCTCTGCCTACACCTGCACCAAGGAGAGCCACCCCTGCGTGCGCTCCGTCTGCGACGCCGCCGAGAAGGGGCTCAGGACCCTGACGGCAGCAGCAGCGAGCGGGGCCCAGCCCCTCCTCACCCGGCTGGAGCCCCAGAGTGAGTGCAAGGGAGGGGAACAGCACCCCACGGGCACGGGGGACCCCGAAACCGGCTCACAGCGAGCTCTCCCGGGGCAGCGGGAGAGGGAGGACCTGGTTTTGTGTCTCTGGTTTGCACGGCCAAGGAATAAACTGCTGGAGAAGCTGGAAGAAAAGATGTGGGGGTGAATTTTTGGGGTGATGGGAAACCCAGCGCTAGCAGAGCTCCTGCAGGGCGCAGGGTGTTAAACTCAACTATTGTTACACCTCCAGTTTCCACCGCCAACGAATTGGCCTGCAAAGGGCTGGACAAGCTGGAGGAGAAGCTGCCCATCCTGCAGCAGCCCCCGCAGAAGGTACCGGGGTGCGGTGGGGTGCAGTGGGGTGGGGTGGGGTGGGCAGCACCCCCAGGGCCCCCAGTGCTTAACGGAGGTTTGTGTGTCCACCCAGATCATCTCAGACACCAAACTGCTGGTGACCTCCACGGTGACGGGGGCCAAGGATGTGCTGACCAGCACTGTGGCTGGGGCTAAGGATGCGGTGTCCAACACCATGACTGGAGCCAGGGATGCAGTGTCCAACACCATGACTGGAGCCAGGGATGCAGTGTCCAACACCGTGGCTGGAGCCAGAGATGCAGTGTCCAACACCGTGGCTGGAGCTAAGGATGTAGTGTCCAACACCGTGGCCGGAGCCAGAGATGCAATGTCCAACACTGTGGCTGGAGCTAAGGATGCAGTGTCCAACACCGTGGCTGGAGCTAAAGATGCAGTGTCCAACACCGTGGCCGGAGCTAAGGATGTAGTGTCCAACACCGTGGCTGGAGCTAAGGATGCAGTGTCCAGCACCGTGGTCGGAGCCAGGGATGCAGTGTCCAGCACCGTGGTCGGAGCCAAGGACGCGGTGACCAGCCGAGTGACCGGTGTGGTGGACATGACCAAAGGGGCCGTGCAGGGCGGCGTGGAGCTGACCAGGTCCGCGGTCAGCAGCGGTGTCAGCACCGTGGGCCAGATGGTGGCCAGCGGGGTGGGCTCCGTGCTGGGCAAGTCGGAGGAGCTGGTGGACCATTACCTGCCCATGACGGATGAGGAGCTGGGTGAGCAGCTGACCCCGACCCTGCGGAGAGGGGCGGGGGGCAGAGCCTGGGGGGGCTCCGTGGGGCGGTGACCGTGGCGCTGGCACCCCCTGAGCAGCTCCTGTCCCACAGCCAAGCTGGCCACGGCCGTGGAGGGCTTCGACCCCGAGCAGCAGAGGCAGCAGCAGAGCTACTTCGTGCGCCTGGGCTCCCTCTCCACCAAGCTGCGGCACCGAGCGCTCCAGCACTCCCTGGGCAAACTGCAGAGCGCCCGCCAGAGCAGCCAGGACCTGCTGGCCCAGCTCCAGCGCACCCTGGACCTGGTAGGACCCAGCCCCGCGCCCCCTCTGCCACCCCGGGGTGTCCCCCGGTGGTCCCCCCCCAACTCATCCGGGCCGTGCCCCTGTCCCAGGTGGAGAGCCTGAAGCAGGGCGTGGACCAGAGGCTGCAGGGAGGGCAGGAGAAGCTGCAGCAGATGTGGCAGGAGTGGAACAAGAAGCAGCCGGGCGGCGGCAAGGAGCAGCTGCCAGCGGAGGTAGGAGCGGGGCAGGGGCTCCCCAGGCTGAGCCGGGGTGTCCCCCAGTGTCCCCCAGTGTCCCTCAGCCCTCACCCCCCGTGTCCCCCCCGCAGGCGGTGGAGTCGGGCACGCTGACCATGCTGCAGGGCTTGAGCCAGCAGCTGCAGAGCTCCTGCCAGCCCTTGGTGTGCAGCCTGCAGGGCCTCCCCGCCGGCGTCCAGGACACGGCGGGGCAGGTCCGGCACAACGTGGAGGAGCTGCGGGCGGCGCTGGCTTCTGCCACCTCGCTGCAGGACGTGACGGGCCCCGTGCTGGCCCGAGCCCGCAGCCACGCCACCAAAGCCCGGCAGCTGATGGACGAGCTGGTGGAGCACGTGGCCTTCAACACCCCCCTGACGTGGCTGGTGGGACCCTTCGCCCCCTCGGGCAAGCGCCCGGCGGAGCTGGAGTAGCCATTCTGGGCTGCTTCTCCCCAAAAACGCCTCGTTAGGAGCCTGTGCTAAAGCCCCCCAGCCCCCCCACCTTTGTGCCTGCCTCTGTGGGGACCCCCCTGCCTGCCCCAGCTCTTGTCCCCTCGCTGGGGACCTGCAGTTACGTGCCTTGGCCGCCCCAAGTGCCTCTTGGGGGTCCCCCATGTCCTCGGTGCCTTCAAACCCCCCTGGCCTTGTAGGGTCGAAACAGCACAAGAAACAATAAATCTGGTTAGTTTTGCACCGGCCTGAGGCTTCTTTGGGGGCGTGGAGGGGGAGGAATCGGGCTTTGGAGGAACAGCCCCCTCCCCAAGACCTGGGGTCCCCCATGTCCTGAGCCCCCATTCCTCAGACAGCCCCCCAAGCCTGTCCCTGTCCCCGTGGGACTTGGATCAGGAGTGGGGTCCTGGAGGGGGCCTGGGGTCCTGGAAGGAGCCTCCCTCTTCCCAGCAGTTGGGCAAGAGGCACTGGGGACGTTCTGGGCTTTATTTGGGTCTTGTTTCCGGAGCGAGTGTGAAACCAGTCCCGGAAAAAGCAAAAGCGAAGCGTCCCCAGGGCAGAGGGGAGGGCTCGGGGCAGCCTCCCCGGGGTCGGGGCACAAAGAGGAGGAGGCGGCGCCGGGTGGAGCCGGGAGTTCTTTATTGGACGTGGACAAAAGCTCCGGAGCGTTGTGAAAGAGCGAAGAGCCCAGCGCTGAGCCGGTGCCCAGCGTGGGTGCCAAGGTCAGCTCCTCCCTGGCACAGTTAGGAGAGAACACGCCCTTTTCACTCTGTTTTTACCCCAAGAAGTTGGTGCCCAGCCCTGCTGCCACCCCCTGGGGCCTCTGGATGGAGAGAGGATCGTGGCTGTGGGGAAAAGGGCTTGGAGCAGCGCCTGGTCCTGCTCAGAGGGAATTTGGGGATCCGTGGGGTGTTTTCCTGCCCTGACCCTGGGCAGGGGGTTAAGGTCCTCCCCTCGTCCCAGCCAGAGACGCCTCAAGAAAGAGACACTGGGGTTCCTTCTGTTTTTCATTAGAAAACCCTTTATATTCATTTCATGTCGGTCGAAATCACAAGAAATTAGGTAGGAGGGGAAAAAAAAAAACCAAAAAACAAAAAACAACAAAATTAAAAACAAAGGAGGGGAGGGGGGGGACAAATACAGACACCAGCACAGCCCCCCCGCGGGCGGTGCCTCCGCAGGGACGGGACACGGGACAAGACCAAGGACATCGGCTACGGTGGGACTTAGTGAAGTGACTCGGGCAGGGGACGAGGCACAGGCTGCTCTCCCTTCACAGCCTCTCCTCCTCCTCCTCCTCCTCCAGGTGGGAGCCGCTTCCTCAGCTCTCCTCCTCCTCCTCATCCGCAGCCTCTGACTCCCCGCGAGCTCGCTCTGGCCCGGCCTTGGGATAGTCCTGGATGCTGCTGGGGGAGAGCAGGAGCAGGGAGAGCTCAGCCGCACCCCTGCCACATCCCAGCTCCTTCCCAAGCTGGGAGAACCCTTCCACAACCCACAGGATTCCCCCACACCATCCCTGCAGAGCCCAGAGACCACAGGGGCCGGCAGCCCCCGGCCCTGCCCCACACTCACTTGTTGTGGGGCTCCTCTGTGGGTGCCTCCAGCTCCCCAGCTCCTGGCCCTTGGCTCTTGTCCTTCTCCTCTGTGCCCTCTGATTTTTGGGACAGGGATTCACCATTCACAGGACCTGACAGGTCTGAGGGGCAGAGAGAGAGGCTCAGGCTCTTGGATCCCCTCATTCATCCCGACCCTCCTGCGCTGAGGATCCATGGCCACAGGTTGTCCCTGGACACGCAGCCGAGCCTGAGGGGACCCCAGGACTGGGCTGACCCCCACAGCTGCAAGAAGGGCCCCCAAACCTCCATCCCCCAGCCCAGAGGCACCGTCAGGGCTGATTTTCCCTGCCAGGCCCTCTGGGAAGGCTCTTGCAGCCAGGACGGCCCCAGGCACAGACCCGGCTCCGAGGCTGGAAGATCCCAGTCACCACTCCCTGTGCAAGAGCCTGACCCAGTGTCCAAGGACATCTCCACGTTCCTTGACCAGAGCTCAGGCTGGCAGGGAGGAGCCGTCCTGGGCCAAAACCCAGCGTGGAGCCCCCAGGGCCCGGGCGTGGGGCTCGGGGTTTGCCCTGTGCCCTCGCTGCGTTCCCCACCCAGCCCTTTCCCACTGCTGGCACTCCAGCAAAGCAGGAGGTGCTGATCGCTCCAGCCCGAGGCCAACAGCCACCTCCCCACGTCCCGTGTCCCCAGCAGGACGGGGCACGCCGCAAGGAGGGCACGGGGACGCGCCCAGACAGGGCAGGGAAGGATCCCGGCACGTTCAGGGACGTGCAGGAACGTTACCAGCGTTTGTCTCCTCTTCCCCCTTCTCATTCCGCGTCTCCGCTCCCGACAGCTTCTCCTGGCCCTTCTCCGCCTCCCCCTTGTCCTTCTCGGGCCCGGCTTTGTTGGATTTCTGGATGGATTCCATCTTTGGTCCCAGCACACGAGACTTCAACCGGCTGTAGACTTCGGCCGCTTTTTCCATCACGTCCTTGTTGGCTTTGTAGCGACGGATCTGCCCCGGGGAGCGGGAGGAGGGACCCCCTTAGAGCCAGGCAGGCTCCCCCCGGCCCCAGGGAGGGCTCAGCCCTCTGCTCTACCTTCTTGAGCGTGGCCACCACATCCGTGTGCTTCTGGAGGATGTGGGAAGTGACCTGGAGCGTGCCCAGCTCCTCGAGGGCGTTCAGACACCGCTTGATGTCCTGCACGGACGGCACCGGGATCAGGAGCTGCCCTGGGGGCACCCGGGGCCCCCCAGCACCCCAAAGGGAAGAGGAGGAGGAGGAGGAGGAGCATTCCCGGGTATCACAGCCAGGAAAGGACGAGCAGGGATGTCCCAGGCCAGGCCAGGCCAGCGGCACTCACCGGGTTATCGACCTTCAGCGCAAACTTGACCTCACTGTGAAGTTTCTGGAGTTTCTCTTCCACTGTGGGCTCTGGAGCAGAGGGAGAGACACAGGCCGAGATGTCAGGGCAGCAGCAGAGCCCACGGCCCTGCCCAGAGCCCAGGACGTGCTCTGGGGCCCGGGATCACTCCCAGGCAGGGGTTTGTGTCCTCCCACGCTTCCACAGTCGGGCACAGCCCCAGGATGTCTCTGGAGAGGATGACTGGGGTGTGCCAGGATAGGGAGGGGATGCCAGGGATCCTGGGATCACAGCAGCGCTGGGAAAAGCCCTGGCACAACCTCACTGATCCCTCGCTGTCCCAGCGATGGGGGAACCAACCCTGGAGCCCTCCCCTCCCTCTGTGATGAGAAGCAGCAGCTCTCTCACCCTTTTTCTTCTCCATCCTCCTTTCGGGGATCGGGTCGGATTTCTTCCGGCCTCGTTCCACTTTCAGAGGTCTGTGGGAAGGGCAGGAAAAGGGAAGATGGTTGTGGTGAACCCCCTGCCCACCACGGGGCTAAGAGGGGTGGCACTGCCTGGGGCATCCAGGACCCCTCACCCCGCGCCCCAGCTTCCCAGGAATGCAGGCAGGAAAAGCCCCACCAGGAAGAAAACACCACAGGATCTCATCCTGGGAACCCCCAATAGCTCCTCCAGCCCCTTCAGCTCGGGAGGAGGGGAGGAACAAGCCCAGCCCCAGCGCGGGTGCTGCAGCCCCACGAGCCCCACGCCCACCCCGGGGCGCCGGAGCAGGAACAGCTCCATTCCCAGGAGGAAAGGGGAGGCAGGGAGACGCCGAGATGCTGACTTGTTCCGTGGCTTCTCCTCTGCTCGGCCCCTCTTCTCCTTCTGATTTGGTTTCCTTGACAACTCCGAGGGCTGTTTCTTCGCCGGCTTCTTTACCTTGGGGGAGAGAACAATGCAGGGAGAGCGGCAGAGCCCTCGCTGCTGCGGCGCTGGCAGAGCCACGGCCACGCCACAGCGGCACCCACGGCCACGCCACGGCCACCCCACAGCCACCCCCAGGGCACAGGGCACCCCTGTCACCCCACAGCAGAGCAAGGGGTCACCCCACAGCACAGCATCACCCCACAGCACAGGGTCACCCCACAGCAGAGGGTCACCCCATGGCACAGGATCACCCCACGGCACAGGGTCACCCCATGGCACATTGTCACCCCATGGCACAGGGTCACCCCACAGCACAGGATCACCCCATGGCACAGGATCACCCTATGGCACAGGGTCACCCCACGGCACAGGGTCACCCCATGGCACAGGATCACCCCATGGCACATTGTCACCCCATGGCACAGGATCACCCCACAGCACAGGGTCACCCCATGGCACAGGATCACCCCA
This sequence comes from Hirundo rustica, assembly GCF_015227805.2. Classification (NCBI taxonomy): domain Eukaryota; kingdom Metazoa; phylum Chordata; class Aves; order Passeriformes; family Hirundinidae; genus Hirundo; species Hirundo rustica. The sequence continues at coordinate 954,168 of NC_053475.1, read as the reverse complement.
TGGCACAGGATCACCCCACGGCACAGGATCACCCCACAGCACAGGATCACCCCATGGCACATTGTCACCCCATGGCACAGGATCACCCCACGGCACAGGATCATCCCATGGCACAGGATCACCCCACGGCACAGGGTCACCCCACGGCACAGGATCACCCCATGGCACAGGGTCACCCCACGGCACAGGATCACCCCATGGCACATTGTCACCCCATGGCACAGGGTCACCCCATGGCACAGGGTCACCCCATGGCACAGGATCACCCCACGGCACAGGGTCACCCCATGGCACATTGTCACCCCATGGCACAGGGTCACCCCACAGCACAGGATCACCCCATGGCACAGGATCACCCTATGGCACAGGGTCACCCCACGGCACAGGGTCACCCCATGGCACAGGATCACCCCATGGCACATTGTCACCCCATGGCACAGGATCACCCCACAGCACAGGGTCACCCCATGGCACAGGATCACCCCATGGCACAGGATCACCCCACGGCACAGGATCACCCCACAGCACAGGATCACCCCATGGCACATTGTCACCCCATGGCACAGGATCACCCCACGGCACAGGATCATCCCATGGCACAGGATCACCCCACGGCACAGGGTCACCCCACGGCACAGGATCACCCCACAGCACAGGATCACCCCATGGCACAGGGTCACCCCATGGCACATTGTCACCCCATGGCACATTGTCACCCCATGGCACAGGATCACCCCATGGCACAGGATCACCCCACGGCACAGGGTCACCCCACGGCACAGGGTCACCCCATGGCACACTGTCACCCTACGTGCTCCCAAAGGCTCCAGGGTGACAGTGGAACAAACGCCATGCCTGTGGTGGAAGAGCACCCTGGAGGCCATGGAATGGTTTGGGTTGGAAGGGAACATAAAGCTCATCCCAGCCCAGCCGTGGCAGGGACACCTCCCACTGTCCCAGGGTGCTCCGAGCCCCAGTGTCCAACCTGGCCTTGGACACTGCCAGGGACGGAGCAGCCACAGCTGCTCTGGGCACCCTGTGCCAGATGTGAGGCCCACAGCTGGATGAGGGATCCTGGGCCAGGGGAAGAGCTCCCACTCCAAGGCATGGATACGCCATGGACACAACCCTTCCCAACACTGTGGGCAGCTGCAGGGTAACCCAAGAGCAGGAGAGCACGTCCCTGCCGCTCCTGATGGCCTGACAGGGAGGTGACAGCTTGTCCATCCACCCCCAGGGCCCCACACTCACCTCCTTCTCCTGCTCCAGCTCAGAGTCTGAGGAGGACTGAGCCTTGGCCCGGCCCCTCCGGCCCTTTTTGGCCATTTCATCCTCGGCGCTGCTGTCCGAGTCCGAGTGCACCTCCTCACCCTTCTCCGCCTTCTCCTTCCTTTTCTCCTTCTCCTCCTTCTCCTGCTCCCGGAGCCGACGGATCTCCTCCTCCTGCTCCCTCTTCCTCTTCTCCTCCAGCTCCCGCCGCCGCTCCTCGTCCCGCCTCTTCCACTCGCTGATGCGATCCACGTCGCTGTCGCTGTCACTGCCAGGACAGGGCAGGCTCGGACCCCTGCGTCACCCCCGGCCCGGCCCAGGGGGGACGGCGTCGCAGCCGAGCTCACCTGTCACTGCTGGAGCTGCTGGGGACGCGCTCCGGCTTCGGCTTCCTGCCCCGGGGCTTGGGAGGGGGCTTCTCAGCTGCAAGACAACAGCGACACGTTCAGCACCAGCACTGGAGGTCCCTCTGTTAAAAGAGCCCCGAGGTGCGGAGGCAGAGGGGTTCTGGAATGTGCCCACGATTCGGGATGGCACCCCAGAGCCTCGGGAATGCCCGAGATCCCACACTCCCGTCCCCAGGTGGTGGCAGGGGCAGGAGCAGGGGCAGGGACAGGAGCAGGAGCTGGAGCAGGAGCAGGGACAGGGACAGGGGCAGGAGCTGGAGCAGGAGCAGGAGCAGGGACAGGGGCAGGGACAGGAGCAGGGGCAGGGGCAGGAGCAGGGGCAGGGGCAGGGGCAGGAGCAGGAGCAGGAGCAGGAGCAGGGGCAGGGGCAGGGGCAGGGGCAGGGGCAGGGACAGGGACAGGGACAGGGACAGGGACAGGAGCAGGGACAGGGACAGGGACAGGGACAGGGACAGGGACAGGAGCAGGGACAGGGACAGGGACAGGGACAGGGACAGGGACAGGAGCAGGGACAGGGACAGGGACAGGGACAGGAGCAGGAGCAGGGGCAGGGGCAGGAGCTGGAGCAGAAGCAGGGACAGGAGCAGGGACAGGAGCAGGGACAGGAGCAGGAGCAGGGACAGGGACAGGGACAGGGACAGGAGCAGGGGCAGGGGCAGGGGCAGGAGCAGGAGCAGGGGCAGGGGCAGGGACAGGAGCAGGAGCAGGGGCAGCAGCAGGAGCAGCCCCGGGGGTACCTGGCTTGCGGCCCCGTGGGGCTTTCTTCACCGACACATCCGAGTCCGAGTCCGAGTCTGACTTGGTCATGTCCACGGTGGCATTGCCCATCTCCAGATCCGAGTCCACTTTGGAGTCGGAGTCAGAGCCAGACTCCACTTTCTGCAGGCACAGAGCGGGGCTGGGATGGAGGGCGGCCGTGGGGCGGCACTGCCCCGGTCCCAGCAACACCCCAAACCCAGCAGCGTCCTGGGTGCCGGCGTGCCGAGCCCCAGCAGGTCACCAAGAGATCAGCGAGGTCCCTGCAGGTGCTCCAGCCCAGGACACAGCCCTGTCACCCCCAGCTCCCCCTCCCCACAGCCCAGCCTCCCTCAGATCAGGGGTCCTTCACCTTCTTCTTCCTCCCTGCTGCCGGCATCCTCCGTGGAGCCCGGGCCGCTGGCTTCTTTTCAGGAGTGAAATCCTGGGGGAAAATAGGAATATGAGGAAATGTGGAACAGTGCCACCACGGTACGAAGTCAGTCAGGTTCCCTCCAGCCTCTGCCCCACTCCCAGAGGGATGTTCTCCCCATCATCCTGCCAGTGTATCCCCAAATCCTCTCACCTGGTCGCTGTTTTTCTCCGACTCAGAAGACGTTTCTGAGTTCTCCTCTTCCGTGACAGAGGGGCTGCCCTGATCCAAGTCATCGGAGGATTTCCGAGGCCGTTTTGTCACAGGCATCTGGCAAAGGAGAGGTGACAAGGTAAGAGAAGCCCATTCCTTCTTCACCCTCCGTGGAAAGCAATTGTTTCCTGGCAAGGGCTTTCTGCAACTCTTCCCCACCGACCCTGCAAGAGCTGCAGCTCTGGCTCCTCCTCCAGGCTGCAAACCCCACTGGGACTGGCCAGTGAGACAGCCGTGAGACCCCCAAAACCACGCTGGGCCCCGTTTCCCACTGGAGAATCCAGAGGGAGTCGGTTTCTCCACCACATCCTGCTGAGGTGGGTCCAAGGAAAGCTCCACAGTGTCCCCCGGCTGTGCCACCCTCCTGTCCCCAGCCCACACTCACTTTCATGGCCAAGGATTTCCTCTTGAGCCCGCTGTGGTCGCTGCCTCTGTCCGAGTCCTCATCGCTGTCCACCTTCTCCGTGGGCACCGTGGCCATGGCAGAGTCGTCCTCGTCGTCCCCGGCGTCGCTCCCCGCCATGGGGTCGTTCTCGGGGACGTCGCTGTCCGAGGAGCTCGCGGGCTAAAGGCAGCGGGGGGACAGTGGGGTTAGGGGGGGGTCTGTGGGGGATCTGTGGGGGCAGGAGAGGAGGGAGAGGGTGGGGAGCGAAGGAGAGCAGAGCTGGGTGTGCAGAGCAGCGCGGGGCAGCCTCCCCTCCCGGCACGGATCCCTCCGGAGCAGCTCCGGACAACGCCGCCAGCCCTTCTGGGAATGCTGCACCCCGTCCCACAGCCCCTGACACATTCCCGGGGTGCTGCTGCACTCTGCCCCCCATCCTCACGCCCTGCCAAAACCCCTGGAGCAGCCTGGAGCAGAGCCCAGCCCTCCTCTGCCCTGACGGCGCCAGACAAGCCGGGGTGGCCGGGTTCAGCCTCTCCTTCTGCCTCCACTTGGATCTTCCTGTCCTCTTCTCACATCTTCCCCACGGGAAAGGTCCACACCAGGAGTCCAGGTGGCCACCATGCTCTTCCCAGGTGGCATCGCCTGTGTCCTGCTCCCTGAAGGTCTCCTTGTTTCTCCAGCCCATCGGGAGGTTCCTCACACCGGGACATCACGCCCCAACTTCATCTTCTGGGCTGCTCCTCTGCGTGTGGCAGCACTGACATTCCTAGAGCCGGGGTTCTTCCAACTGCTGGAAAGCCTCTGCTCACCCTTGGCTGTTCCTGGCACCTCGCTTCACTCAGGTCTCAAAGCCAAGGGAACTTCAGTGTCTTCTCCTGCTCCTTTTGCCCACAGGACGCAGTGGGTGCTGGGGAGCCCTCGGCCTCGCTGGGTCCCTCATCCCTGATGGGAGCTCCCAGTGGATTCCTGGCCACGGCAGGTGCTGCCTCCCTCATCGCCACCAATCTCCAGGTTTTCGAGCACCTCCACAGCCTCACCTTACCCGACATGCACAGTTTTGGGTGGCTCATTTCCCAGCCCCTGCCCCTCAAACCACATCCTCACTCCTGCCCTGGCCATGGCATGGCCCGGGGGGGCTCATTCCCTGCACGTGCTGATCTCCAGGGACCACCTCAGCCTTGCAGCCCACCCTGCAAACCTTCCTCTGCCTCTTCAGCCCCACCAGGCCGACGCCTCCCGTGAGGATCTCTACACAATAAATTGAATCCCAATCACGGTTGTGAGATGCCCCCACGAGCAGCTGACAAAGAGCTGCTCCCCAGCCCAGCCACTCCAAATCCCACTGGAGAGCACAGGAACCTCGGGAACGGATGGAGAAGGGGACTTCCCAACAGTCCCCGAGCAGATCCAGGAGCCAGGGACAAGCAAGCCTCAAGTTCTTGCTCTGAAAACAGAATCTCCAGGATTTTGGGCAAGCAGCACAAAGCACGAGCCCGGTTCCACCGCGACAGCGGGGCAGAAGCACCTTCCTCCAGAGGATTGGGAACTTCCAGTGCTCCTGGAAGCCCGAGGGAAACCCCTCTGTGGAGGAAGATGAGGAGAGCAGACTCCCTGAGGAAGGGAGAGGGCAGGGAAGGAGAGGGGAGCTAATTCCACCCCAAGGAAGCCAAGCTGGAAGCTGGAAGCAATCGGCACGGCAGCGAGGAGAAGCAGAGAAGGAGGAGCGGCTCGGGGGGACGGAGGGGCCACGGCCCCCTGCCCTGCCCAGCCCACACTCACCGCAGGGGCACTGTAACTGGCGTGGGGGTTGTTCTGGATTTCCCACAAGCCCTCGTTGAAGCCTTTTCTCTTGTTTGGTTTCCCGTATTTGTCTTTATACTTTTCGTAAGGGAACAGATCTTTAGGGCCCAAGAAGGCGCTGGAGAGAGACAAAGCAGAGGTGAGGCCGGAGCGGAGGCAGAGCCCGGCGGGGGGAGCGAGGCAGCGCTTACGTCTCGTGGGTGCCGAAGAAGAAGATGGGGTACTTGTTCGGGGGGGGTTTCACGGCGCCGTCCGCGATGTCATCGATCTGAAAGGAAACCCAAAGCACGAGGAGGTCAGAGACAGCGGTGACACGTGTCCTCAGCCCCGGCAAGCGGCGTCGGGTCCGGCAGCCGCTCGGAGCCAAGCGCGGCAGGAAAGCACCCGGACGGGGCCCTGGCTACGGATCCGAGTCCCTGCGGGATCTCTACCAGAGTAACGGGAAGGATCCGGCACCGAGGTCTTGTGGGCAGCGTGGGCCTTGCGCTGCTCCCCCGGGATCCACGGCCGGGCCCCGGCGGCGCGGGCGATGGACGAGCGGCCGCAGGGTCCGTCCTGGCTGGAGCCCGGCCGCAGGAAAAGCCCCGCTGCCGGCCGGACACCCCGTCTTCTGTGCTCCGGGCGGTCCGGGCCGCGGGCAGGGGGAGCCTCGGGGTGAGCAGGGGGTGCTGGGGAGGTCTTCGGGGCAGGGGGGGACCCTTCCCCAAAAAAAGCAAGCGAGCTAAAGCAGAGGGGCTGTCCTGGCAGGAGCGGCAGTCCCGGGTCTCACGGCGAGGTGCAGCCAAGCGGCGTCAGCTCCGGCCCCCTGAGCTCCCCGATCCCACACGGTTCCACCTGCCGGTCTCTTCCCATCCAAGGGCACTGGGTGACCGTGCCACGCCCTCGGCCGCTCCCGGGGACCCCGCAGAGCCCCCGAGCATCCCCAAGCCGAGCATATCCCAAAGCAGCTCCCGCTCTCCGGGAGCACGACGCTGTCACCCGGGCAGTGGCACCCAGCTGTCCCCATCCCCAAACACTCCAGCACCCCAAACATCCCCCCAAAAGCGCAGCAGCACCCGCTGATCCCGCACCGTGAGCGCTCAGAGCAGCCCCACGCCGTGTCACAGCCGGAGTGTCCCCAACACGGGACAGAGCCCAGGCCCCCATCGCGGTACCGAGCTCCCATCGCGACAGGAGCTCCCACACGGGATCTCTGCGGCAGTGCTGGACCCTCATCCCAGTACAGCTGCCGATCCGCGGTGCCCCATTCCGGTACAGGACACCCCATTCCAGGCTGGGCTCGCATCCCAGTAGAGGTGCTGGGATGGGACCCCCCGCACTGGAACCGGGCCCCATCCCAGCACAGGACCTTCCCATGCAGTACGGGTGCAGGGATGCGGCCCCGCATCCCAGTCCGTGTGCTGGGACAGGCCCCTCGTGTCACCACCGGCTCACACCCCGTGACAGACACCGACACGGCTCCGCCATCCCGAACGGGACGCCCACCCGCACCGGGTCCCCATCTCGGGACAGACCCTCCCGTCCGGGTACAGGTACCGTTACAGCATGTCCACCCCGGTACCACCTCCCCATCCCGGTTCAGGCCGTCCCGTCCCGGCACGGGTCCCGTTATGGCATCTCCATCCCGGTACGTGTCCACACGCCGGTACCGTGTCGCCATCCCGGTCCGGGATCCCCATCCCCGTACAGGTACCGTTATGGCACCTCCATCCCGGCAGGGCCCTCCGCTCCGGGGACCGGGATCGCTACCGCGTCCCCATCCCGTCTCCTGTCCCCCCTCCCGATCCCGCCCCCCTCCCGGTCCGTCCCCCCGCGGCGCGGCCCCGCGGTCTCACCCGGGCCGGCCAGTGCGGGTAGCCCTTCATCTTGGCGAAGACGAGGTCCCCGGGTTTGAAGCTGTGTGGCATGGCGGCACCGGGGGGCACCGGGCGCTGCAGGCCCAGCCCAGGCCGCGGCAGCACCGGGCAGGCGGCGGGGGCGGCCCGCACCGCACGGCACGCAGGATGTCCCGCCCCCGGCCGCCACCGCGCAGTCCATTGGCTCCGCCGCACGTCGCTCAGCCCGTTCGACCAATAGAGGCGAGGCGGCGGAGCGGCGGGATAACGGGATTGGGCCGCGCCGCCGGAGGCGCCGAAGCGGGGGGCGCTGAGGGGCGGGGCCTGAGGGGCGCGGGGGGGACGGAGATGGGGACAAGGACTGGGGGGACTGGGATCTGAGGGGAGAGAGGGACTGGGGGGACTGGGATCTGAGGGGAGAGAGGGACTGGGAATACTGGGATGTGAGAGGAGAGAGGGACTGGGGGGACTGGGATCTGAGGGGAGAGAGGGACTGGGAATACTGGGATCTGAGGGGAGACAGGGACTGGGGGGACTGGGATCTGGGGGGAGACAGGGACTGGGAATACTGGGATGTGAGAGGAGAGAGGGACTGGGGATACTGTGATCTGAGGGGAGAGAGGGACTGGGAATACTGGGATGTGAGGGGAGAGAGGGATGGGGACAAGGACTGGGGAGGTGAGACCTTAGGGGAGACGAGGTGTGGGCGTCTGGGGTATGGGGTGGGGAGAGGACTATGGGAGGGTGACAGGGCTGAGGGGGGACAAGGGTCAGGGCTATGGGTGGCACAGATTCCGATCCTGCCCCATCCACTGCCCCCAGCTCAGGCCCCCAGCCTGGGGATGCGGCTCCTGCCTGAATTCCCTCCCTGACCCGGGACAGTGGTGCGTGCTCAGGTCCCTGGCCCAGGACAGGGACACTGGGACAGTCACTGGGGCCACACGGAGGGATTCCAACCCAGGGGGTTCCAAACTTGGGCCTGGCTGAGCTGGGGCAAACGCTGTGGGAGATGGATTGGAGTTTAACCCGGTTTTAACCCAAAGTGGATTCTCTGAAAAGTCATGCAAAGGGAAGCAGTCCCTGCCCACATCGGGCTGCTCCCAGAACGCGGAGAGAGCCAGGCGGGAGCAAAACCCAAAGCACAACCCACGTTCTGGGGAGGAATTGTTCCAGGGGTTTGGGGGAGGCGAGTGGGGAGGTGTGTGAGGAGGGGAAATCCTGCTGCAGGGGATTTGTGACAGGGGTGTCGGGAGTGTTGGGAGTGCTCCCTGTCACACTGTGAGAGTGAGGCCTCGCTCCTGCCGGGCTGTGCCACGTCCTGGCCTTGCCATGTCTCTCTTGTGCCACGTCCCTGCTGTGCCACGTCCTGGCCTTGCCATGTCCCTCTTGTGCCACGTCTCTGCCGTGCCACGTCCCTGCCGTGCCACGTCCTGGCCGTGCCATATCCCATCCATGCTGCGTCCTGACCGTGCCATATCCAGTCTGTGCCATATCCCGGCCGTGCCGTATCCCAGGCCTTGCCGTCTCTCAGCTGTGCAATATCTCAGGTTTGTGCCATATCCTGGCCGTGCTGTATCCCAGCTCTGCCGCACCCTGGCACTTTCAGGGCTCTGTACGTTCTCCTCAGCCCGTCCTGTGCCACGGCGGTGTCCGTGGAGGGGCAGATCCGTGTCTCAGGCCATGGCGATGCCGGTGTGTGTCCAACCTTCATTCCAGGGGTTTCTGGCTCTCGGTGCCACCGGGGTGTCCCCGGGGTCCCTGTGCCGGTGCCAGCGGAGGGGCAGTGCCAGGTGCTGTTGCACAGGAGCTGTTGCACAGGTGCTGTTGCACAGGTGAATGCACAGCCCCCGTTCGGGGTGGGGTCCTGACCCCCAGAGTTGCAGCCTCGGCCGGGAGCGTCCCGTGTCCCACGGGGACGGGGGGTGGCAGAAGCAGAACCGTGTAAATAAACGCCGTGAACACGCAGCGGGTGCGCTCATTGCGTCCATCCTCAGGCTTGGAGCCCTCGGCCGATCTCCCGGGGACGGGACTGACACGATGCTCCCAGTCCGTGTGCTCGGGACGCCGCCAGCCCCGGCTGTGTCCCAGCTCCAGGCGAGCTTCGCTCCGGAGCTGCCCAGGGCTCCTTTCAGCCCGCTTTGCTCACACACCGGGAGCCGGGGCTGTTCCGTGGGGGCTGCGGGTGCAGCTCTGGGGATGCAGCTCTGGGCTCCGTCAGGCTCCGTGGTGCCGCCGGGGGTCCACGGATGCAACCGGGGCTCTGGGGAGGTCCGAAGGTGCCGGTCAGGGGTCCGAAGAGGCCGCTCTGGAGTCCGTAGGTGCCGGTCAGGGGTCCGAAGAGGCCGCTCTGGGGTCCGTAGGTGCCGCCAGCCCCCGGTGATCCCGGTGATCCCGGTGTCCCTCGCCCCCCCCGCCGCCCCGGGCCGGTCCCGCCCCGTTCCGGTGACGGCGCGGGCGGGCCGGAAGCGCGGGGGGGGCGCGGCGGCCCCGCTCCTGTCCCGGTGCTCCTCTCTCGGTGCTCCCGTCCTCTCCCGGTGCTCCCGTCCTCTCCCGGTGTTCCTCTCCCGGTGTTCCTCTCCCGGTGCTCCTCTCCCGGCGCTCCCGGGCCCGGCCCGGCCCCAGCCCGGCACCGCCATGCGCAAGTTCTTCCAGGAGATCAAGGCCGACCTGAAGTTCAAGACGGCGGGGCCCGGGCAGAAGCTCTCGGAGCCGTCCCGGTACGGGCTGGGGGGGGGACCCTCCGGTAACGTCACCGCCGGTAACGCCACCGCCGGGCACCACCGGCCCCTCCGCGGCCGGTGCCCTCGCCCCGCGCCCGGTACCTGCCCGCGACACGGGGCCGGCGCCAGCGACATCGCCGGGCCCGAGCGCCCCGTGCCGCGGCCCCGGGGTGTCACCGCTCGAGCGGTCACCGAGCCCGTGTCCCCCGTGCCAGGGCCCCCAAGGAGAAGCCGAAAGCCGAGGTGGCCCCGAAGCCCCGGCAGCCCCCGACGGATGAGGCGCAGAGGGCGGCGGCGGCGGCGCTGGCCCGGCTGGAGCTGAAGCCCAAGGGAAAAGCCCCGTGCTCCTCGCAGGAAGCCATCAAGAACCAGGGTAGGAGCGGGCCGGGGAACCGCGGTGCCGGCTGGAGAAGCGCCGGGTGCGGCTTCTCGAGGGGGTTTTGGGGCAGCTGTCGTGGAAATGGGGTCATCTGTCGTGGTAATGGGGTCATGTGTAGCCCTGGGCTGGGATACCACACCTGGGAGGGTGTTTGCTTCCCAGGGCGGCGCTGAGCTGTCCAAAAGCCTCTGGAATGCGCTGAGCCTCCGCTCCAGCTGGGGTTTGTCTGTTGTAGTGAGGAAAGAGCTGATGGCCGAGGCAGCTGCCAGCGAGAAGGAGCTCTCCAGGGAGGAAAAGGTGAGGGAGATGATGCTGTCCCCTGCTCAGCGTCCCTCGGGGCTGCTCTGCCTGTCCTGGGTGGAACTGCCTGGGTATTTGTAAACGCGATTCCCCCAAAACCTCCCCGTGCTCAGTTTGGTGCCCGGTTTTACCTCCTCCAGGAGCAGGAGGAGGAAGGGGCAGCTGCTCCCTCTGTCTCGGGGGTTTATTTCATCTGCCCCTTGACCGGTGCCATTGTGAGGAAAGAGCAGAAGGAGAAGCAGCTCCGAGAAGCCATCCAGGCCGTGAGTGCTTCCCTTCAAACTCCTTCCCTTCCCTCTTCAAACTCGTTTTGTGCCATGGGGCACACCTCCACCTCCTTCCTGTAAAATCCCCCCCAGGACAATTTCACTTTACCCGTTAAATCATCTCTAGCCCAGCAAATGGGGAACAACTGAGCTGAGCTGGGGTCAGCTCCTCCCTGAGCAGCTTCTCTCCCTCTCCCCCAGTATTTCTCTGTGGACCCAGTGGCCGCTTCCATCATGGAGATCCAGACCTTGAACAAGGACCGGGAGAAGGTCCGGGCGTGCGTGGAGACCATGGCCAAGTGAGTGGCACCGAGGGCACGGGCAGCTCATCCCTTCCCTGGTGGATTTCCTTGCTCTGCTTCTGGCAAAGTCTTTTTTTGGAAGAAAACTGAACTCTTGAACCACCCAATTTGTCGGTTGACCTGATGTCAGCATCCTGGAGGGGTTGGTCCCTCAAATCCATGAGGTTTGGGAGCTGCTGGTTGTTTGGTTTGGCCCCAAGACATTTGATGTGTTTTATTTCCCTGGGTTTCTCATATTTTTTTTTTTCTCTGGGAGAAATACTGTGAGGTCTCTGTTTCCTCTCTGACCTTGGAGTGTCCTGCTTCAGTCCAGGCAGTGCATTCCTCTTCCTGCAGGTACCTGGATAACATCTACCTCCATCCAGAGGAGGAGAAATACCGGAAAATCAAACTGCAGAACAAGGTGTTTCAGGTGAGCTCAGAACTCCCGCAGCTGCTCAGCCTTTGGAGCAAAAGCTCCCATCTGAATTCTGTCCTTTTCTTCCAGGAAAGGATAAGCTGCTTGGAAGGGACGCACAAATTTTTCCAGGCCGTCGGGTTTGAGACAAAAACGCTGCCTGTTCCAGGACAAGGCAAGAACTCAGGGTGTTAACGTGCAGCCAGGGTTTTGGGGGGTGCTGGGGGGTGCCGCTCTGGTTGTCTGAGCCTGCACATTCCTCGTGGGGACGTGACGTTTTCCCAGAGCCCCTTGGCCCCGTGTCACTGCCCCGGAGACCGAGAGCCTCACGCCGCGTCCTTGCCGGTTGCAGAGGGAGCCGAGGAGGAGTTCTACGTGCTGAAGGAGGAGATGCTGAGCAGGCTGGAGGAGCTGAGGGAGCGCAAGGAGCAGCTGCTGAGCTCGGAGCCCCTGCGGGCGCAGCTGCACCGGCAGCTCGCCCTGTTCCGGCCGTCGCCCGCGGCCGCGCGCTTCGAGCTGCCCCACGACTTCTTCAACCTCACTGCGGAGGAGCTGCGGAGGGAGCAGCGGCTCCGGTGAGGGGCTGCAGGAGCAGCAGGGCCGGGGGACAGCAGGCAGGAGCTCGTGGCTCTCCTCAGAGGCCTGCAAGGGTTTCTCTCTCTGCAGGACAGAGGCGGTGGAGAAGGCGGCGATGCTGAGGACCAGGGCCATGCGCGAGAAGGAGGAGCAGAGGGAGATGAGGAAGTACAACTACACCCTGCTCCGGGTGCGCTTTCCCGATGGATACATCCTCCAAGGTAACAGAGGCTCCTCACCCTTCCTGGGGCCACCTCCAGAAGCTTCTGAGGTGGAAGGGACTGGATAATCACAGGAGGTGCTGGCTTCAGCTGGTGGAATAAACCTCCCCAAAACCACAGTGGGGTAACGTTCCTCCGTGAATTCTTCCCCATCTCCGAACCCTCCCCCTGCTCAGGGTTGGGATTTTACGCCAGGGCTGGAGGGAAGAGAGGGAAGGATCTCAAGGCATCATTAATTAAAGTCTGCTCTTCCCAGGCCTCTGGAGACAAGCTGGACTCGTTAGATCAGTGTGTGACAGCCGCCAGCGTGAGGCTGCCTGTGTGATGTCAGAAAAAAAATCCTCTGCACATTTCCCCGCAGAACTCTGGAAATCGTTTCAGGCTTTCCCAGCTCTTTGTTACAGGCTGGCAGGGGGTCCCAACAATTGAGTATTTTTTTCTTTGGGGATTCTGCTTTTATAGTTTTCAGTTAAATCAGGCTGGCTGCGTGTCGGGGAAGTCGTTGATCAAGTCAGCATCAGTAGGTGAAGCCCCACGGAACCGACCACAAAAGGTTAGATTTTGGTAAATGCCAGACTCCCTCACCTTGTTTTCTCATGGCAGGGACGTTTTATGCCCGAGAATCAGTATCTGTGCTCTACAACTTTGTGAGAGAAGCACTCAGAGATGACTGGCTGCCCTTTGAGCTCCTGGGCCCTGGAGGTCTCAAACTGACTGATGAGAACTTGGCCTTCAATGAATGTGGGTTGGTGAGTGAAAAAAATTATTGTTGGTACCTTCCAGGGCACCTTGAGGGTGTCAGAGTCTTCTGCTCAGAGCCGGGGGAGAAGTTTTTGTCCTTCCAGAGCCCGGTGTTGTGCTGAGCCCTCATTTTAAGCACAAACCAAGCAGTACCTGCCTGGGGGCCCCGAGGTGTGGAGGGAAGTGCAGGGCCCTGTCAGGGGCTGGGAAAGAGGGAAGGCAGCGATGGTGAGGGAGGGTATGAACAGAAAACCTAAAGCAGCATCCCCTAAAAGGAGCTGCTTGCAGAATCCAGCCCTGTCCTTCTCAGTCTGAGCAGTTCCAGGGGCGTGAACACACACCGGGCTGTTCCAACCTCCTCCAGGGGAGCGGAGCAGCCGTGGCTGCCCCAGCCCCGGCAGTGCCCGAGGCCGGCGCGCAGCAGCCTGGGACAGCGGGAGGTGTCCCTGCCCCAGGCAGGGCCGGGTCTGCACGGGCTCTAGGATTGCCTGGCTGTGCTCAGGGCCCTGCCTTGTCCCGCCCAGGTGCCCTCGGCCCTGCTGAGCCTGGCCTGGGACGCCGCGGTGATGGCCGACGTGGAGGCGGCGGCGGAGGAGCAGCGCAGCCCCCTCCGGCCCGAGCTGCTGGCCGGCGCCCAGACTCTCTCCTGAAATAAAGGGCAGTGCCTGCAGCGCTGCTGGCTTTAGGCTGGTCCCTCCTTTCCCCCGAGGCCGGGGGAGCCCTGCGGAGGGGCTGGGCGCTGCTCCCAGCCCCGGGTGGCCTCTCCCCGTGGCACCGAGCTGCTCCCAGAGGCTCTCGACACCCAGCCGCAGCGGGACTGCCGGAGGTGTTCCCAAGGAGGTGGTGGAGCAGGGATTAGGGGCTGTTAGGCTGGATCACCTGAGCCTGGCTCTGGGGCTGGGTTTAGAACTCGGCTTCCCCTCTCGCTTCTGTGTGCACTGTAACTCCCGTTGGAGAGAAGCTATTTTGGGTAAAGTTACACTCGGTCTGATTAAATGGAATTATTTAAAGACTCGGTTCTGAGCCCAGTTGTCTGAGTTGCGGTGTCGCTGTAGGTTTGAGACACAAACCAGTCTGGGCTGGGGCTGGCACTGGTGTCACTGGGGCAGCACCACCCCCATGTCCCTTCACAGACCAGAGAGTGCCAGCAGGGAACAGGGGGAGAGAATAAACCTCCAGCTGCAGACAATCTTGTCAAGAACTGGTTCATAACTCACCGGTCATACACAGCTGAAAGCCCCGGCAGGTTCTGTCTATCACCGAGTTTGATGCCAGCTCAAAGTTTTCCTGTGGGACAGAGCCCAGCTCGGATGTAGATGAGACTGAGAATCTAGCCCTGGCCTGCCCCAAAAGAAGAGAAACGATGCGTTTTTCCCTTTTCCAAAGGTAAAACCCTGCTGCTGCTGTTCTCTGGAGCAAGTAAGACCACAAACAGGATGGTACAAGAGCATAAATTCATATATAATTGTACATCATTTATACCCAAGGCCACGCTGTACAACATTATGAACAGTCATTCCCCAGTGGCATCACAATAAGCTTATTCCAAAATCCCTCAGCTACTTTCAGAGATAACTTAGATACCTTCCATTACAAAGAAGTATCAAAATTTCAATAATGCTTTATTAAGGACAGATTAATATGCAGTATTTAAAAAAAAAAAAAAAAAAAGCTAAAAAGCTAAAGCTAAAAATTTAAGCTTCCATCTGGTCTGAAGCAGAACAAAGTGCTGTCTTCTCTTTACAAGAAACGTGGAATACTTTCAAGTATCTTGGTCAAAGATACACAAGGTTTCAAATTCTCTAGCTCATTCTACATACATACAGAGGAGTTAGTAGGCATTTAAGTCTCAAATGGTATTAGATGGGCTGACCGTGCTGCTGTCCTGGTGAGCAGCTCTTGTGCCACTGGATTCTGAAGCTGTGGAACCTGCAAAGGAGAGAATGTGTTTGGGTTTGTTCTGTTTGTATAAATATTCTCGTTAATCTGGTAGAATTCGACTGCTTTATGTTTTATCTGTCTTAGCTTTCTGAATGTTGTGAGTTTCCTTTTCGACACTACATTAAAAACTGGTTTTAATACTGGCTTCATATTTAATATCGCCAATCCAGAATTTTTTTAAAAAAATAAATAAATAAATCACTTCAACCATAAAAAGGATTTTCATAATCTTTTCAGTGCTTTGTAGAGTCAGGCAGAGCCAAACAAACAGAGCTGCATGTGTGTCAGCAGAGCCTGAGGGAGGGAAGCTGCTCAGTGGCATCCTCAGAACAAGAGGTGACAAACCCGAGGCGAGGTTTTCATCTCAGAGCCTGGTAATAAGCGAAAGAAGCTTAAGATTAAAGCCAGGCTTCTTGTCAGGCAGCCCCACCGTCTGTTTTGGGAGGCCAGAGGAGCTCAGAGAGGAAGGAGAGCCCAGATAACGCCTGGAATGGGTCAAACCCTCCAAAATTCCCATGCACGGGTCCTTATCTGCCAGGGGAGCTGCCCAACACCAACCTGCATCCCTTCGAGCAGCTTGGCAGAGCTCTGCTGTGAGCAGCAGCGAGCCCAGAGCCCTGGGGAGCACAGCAGCTCCCTGCTGGCTGTGATCACATCCAAACAGCCCTGGGGGGTCACAGCCCTGCTCCACGTCCTCATCCCGCAGCAGAGGGGCTGTGGAGCCCTTTTCCAAGGGATAACTGGGACACAAACGCTTTTCGCTCAGGCTGTGCAGCAAAGCTGCTCCCCTGAGGTTGTTCCTCTCGGAGAATTTTGCACCTTTGAGGAGGCACCAGAGGGGTGAGAAGCCAGAGCTGGCCAGGCCTGGAAGGGCTCTGCACGCCCCGGGGGAGCAGCAAAATTTCCAGTAATTTACCAGTGGATGTGCTGGCACCGCCCTCGTGCTGGCTTTGGATCCCAGAAAGAAGCAGGTAACACTGGCTGCTCACAAGGGCTCTGTGCCAGAGGCAATGGGAGGGAGGAGGAGGAGGGCACAGAAGGAAAGAGCAGCTTAGAAAAGGCCATAAATAGCAAAGAAGCATCTTTAAAAAAAGGTTAAAAAGCAGGAGTATCTAGAATATCTATAGAAAGAAAAGCTCAGTAAATGGCAAAAAAAAAAAAGAGGCAGAAAACCCCCAAGTTTAGCTCCCACAGTTCCTGCTCCCTTGGAGGAGGAACTCTGCCAAGAGCCCGGTGCCCATTCCCCACCTTTTCCTGGCTGCACATCCACAATCATGCAGTCGTCATCTTCCTCATCTTCCTCGGTGTCTGCCTGAAATCCATCCATCTCTGCAGCCTGCAGGGAGAGAGCACAGGTCCCAGGCGTGGGTCGGGGGCTGGCGCAGGCCGGAGGGCAGCGATCCCCGCGGCTCCCAGGGCCACGGAGCTGTGCCAGGAGGGCTGGACTGCAGTGGCACACACAGGGCGGGAGCTCACATCTCCTGCTCCGAGACCCCTCCGCGCCCAGCGGCCTCCACGGAGATCTGACTGCTGCCGGGTTTTTGGGAAGGGAAATCTCTCCCCCCTCTGTTGTTGTCGTAAAGGCACGGACTCGTAAAGCTCAGCGAGTCCAGCACTGCCAAGGCCACCGCTGACCGTGTCCCCAACGTGCCACATCCCCTGTCCTGCAGGGACGGGGACTCCAGCACTGCCCTGGGCAGCTGTGCCAGGGCTGGGCAGGCCTTTGGGTGAAGAAGTGATCCCTAAATCTCCATCCTAAACCCCCTAAATGTGAGGCCATTCCCTCCCATCCTGCTGTTCCCTGGGAGCACAGCCTGAGCCTCCCTGGCTGTCCCCTCCTGTCAGGGAGTTGTGCAGAGCCACAGGGTCCCTCCTGAGCCCCCCTTTTCTCCTCCCGAGCCTCCTTTTCTCCTCCCGAGCCTCCTTTTCTCCTCCTGAGCCCCCTTTTCTCCTCCCGAGCCCCCTTTTCTCCTCCTGAGCCTCCTTTTCTCCTCCTGAGCCCCCCTTTTCTCCTCCCAAGCCCCCTCTTCTCCCAAGCCCTCCTTTTCTCCTCCCGAGCCCCCTTTTCTCCTCCTGAGCCCCCTTTTCTCCTCCTGAGCCCTCCTTTTCTCCTCCTGAGCCCCCCTTTTCTCCTCCTGAGCCCCCCTTTTCTCCTCCTGAGCCCCCCTTTTCTCCTCCTGAGCCCCCCTTTTCTCCTCCTGAGCCCTCCTTTTCTCCTCCTGAGCCCCCCTTTTCTCCTCCTGAGCCCCCCTTTTCTCCTCCCGAGCCCCCCTTTTCTCCTCCTTTTCCCCCTGGATGTTCTCTCCCTTCTGAGGATGGAGAATTACTGCTGCTCGTCAGGTTTGGGCCCTGCTCTCTCCCGACTCCTCCTCATCTTTGCCCACCAGCTTTTATTCCGGGGGTGCTGGCAGTTCTTCCCTCGCTGCCCAGGTTTGCCGCCACGGCCAAAGCCCCAATTCCCCATTTTGCACGGAGAACACGGAACCCAAGGAGTGACACAAACTGAAGCTGCCCAGCTGTGAGGGGTCCGTTGAGCTGGTTTTCGTTTTTGTTTTGTTTTTTTTCCTTCAGCTGGAACTGGAATGAAAATCCTGGTCCCCCATCCCCTAAAAAACTTGTTCCAAGCCAAGAAATCTTTCGATTTACATCTTTCAATAAGGAAATATCTCAGATTAAACCCCTCCTACGCGTGGGCAGGTACTGCCCACTTCAGCACCACGGGTTTTTTTTTCTCTCCACACCTTATGTAAGAGCACCTTCACTCACACAAGCCCTGGTGTGAGCTTGCCAGCACAGGAACACGTGCCAGAGCGGGGATGTGGCAGCTGTGCCCTCCCAGCCATCCCCAGCCTGGCTCCACGGCTCGGCTGGGACCTTAAAACCGGAGCAGGGCTGATTGAGACATCAGGAATGAAAAGCTCCTGGGGCTGTGACACCCCTGCTCGGAGCTGCACACCTCCCCAGCACGGCTCTGAGAAGCTTTGAAGCATTCAGGCTCTGGTGATGTAATTCTCCTAAAAGCCTTTGTTTTGCTATTTCTGCTCCCTTATAAAGCTGAATTTCCAGTGGGTGCCAAGCAGAGACTTTTATCTCTGCCTTTATTTAGTGTACAAGAAAAAAACCCAAGCAGATGGAGTTTGGGGGCTGAACAGCTTCTCACAAGTCTCTGATCTCTATCAATACCTGAATGCTGAGCTTTTTCAGTAGAAAAGCCAAAAAAGCCAAGAATAAATTGGGAAGGCAAAGCATAAAAAGCATCAAAAGCCTCATCTGTGGTCCATGGGAGGGGGGTGGAACGAGATGAGCTTCAAGGTCCCTCCCAATTCAAACCATCCTGGGGCTCTTTCCTAACCTGGTGCACGGGGAAGGAGGGATAAATCCACGGGCAGGGATTCCAAACCCTGCGCTGCCTGTGGGATTGGAAGCAAAAGGGTGAAACCCCAAGTTCCAGCACCTAAAGCCTCCACAGAGCGTCCCAAGCTTTGTGGGGACCCAAGGGGAAACATGGAGAGAGCCCTGGGATGGAGGGACAGGACACAGGGGCAGGGTTGGATGGGGTATTGGGATGGAATTCCTCCCTGTGAGCGAGGTGAGGGGCTGGGATGGAATTCCCAGAGCAGCTGTGGCTGCTCCTGGATCCCTGGCAGTGCCCAAGGCCGGGCTGGAGCAGCCTGGCACAGTGGGAGGTGTCCCAGCCCATGGCAGAGGGTGGCACTGGATGGGATTTAAGGCTCCCAGTCCAAGCCAAACCATTCTGGAATTCCATGATCCCATTTTCCAGTCATGATTGGACTCCAGCACTACCTGTGGTCGCCCTGAAAAGCAGAAGCAACAACAGGAAAACCACAACACAGCTCCCAGGCAGCAACCACTGCAACTCCATCTCATTTTCGTCCCTGTGAGTTATTGCATTTTTAAACCAGCTCTTGAAATTCAGCTTTATGTGTGTCAGGATGAGCTGGAGCCTTTACAGACCGCTCTGGGCTGAGTTGCAGCACTTGGGAACCACATTTAATCCGTTCACATGCAACCGCTGTAAGCCATCAGCTCGGGCTGTACATCTGGCAGCCACAGGCACACATAAAACCTGCACACAAATTACACACAGCTGTAAAACCGAGGCCAAGCAGCCTCTCAAACTATTCACAGCTTGGATGCGGTCTCTGCCAAACAGCAGAGAATGGGAAGAACAGCAGGAGAGCAACGTTTCGAACGGGAACGCGCAGCCCAAGCTGCAGACGCACAAAAGAGACCCACCTCTTCAGCCCCATCACTTCACTTCTTTCCCCATAAAAAGGCTTTTCTGGCACGCAGGACAGCTCCCGTAGCTAAACGGGCCGAGCTGAGGGGCGCGACCCACGGCGCCAAACCCACCCCCGGCGCTCCTTCCTCGGGGCGCAACACCCCCGCCAGCGACTCACCTGCTGGGCGCCCCGGGGCCTCTTCATGAACTTGGTGATGGACATGCTTCCCACGGCTTTCCTCTTGGCGGCCGGGGGCGCGGGCTGGGGCGCGGCGGGGCCCGGCGCGCCGCCCGCCTCGTCCCTGCCCGCGCACGGCACCCGGGTGACGTAGTTCCAGCGGCACGGCACCGGCAGCCGCTCGTGCCCGAAGCTGCGCAGCACCTCGGCGTGCACGTACCAGCACATCCGGAACTCGGGCCTCTTCTCGTAGACGGAGCTCTCGGAGATGATCCTCTTGAGCCTGGCTTTGGAGGGGACGCCGCCGTCCTCCCCGGGAGGGGGCTGCGCCCGCGGCGGGCTCCCGTCGCAGCCCTCGGTGACGTCGCTGAAGCGGCCGCGGCGGCAGCACTCCTGGAACTCCTGGATGATCACCTTGCTCCCGTGCACGTTCCCGTGCAGCAGGGGCAGCAGGTGGGCCAGGACTGCAAGAGGGGTGGGGGGGGAACAGCAGGGGGGTTAAAGGTTGGGGAAAGCTGAGGGATGGCATCATAAATTATGGGGTGTTACCACTGGTTTTTCTGAGTTTTTTTCATAAAATGGAGTCGGATCTTTAGTTACTGCAGAGCAGTTTTCTACCTTTTTCCCACACATGTAACATAAACAAATCCTTTGTTTTTCATTCTCTGTCCTTTGTTTGCATATTTCTAACCTGAAAACAACTGTAACTGACAGTTGGTCTGGCCACTTGGCTGAAGGGTGAAAAACCCCAAGAAGCCAATCTTCGGCCAGACCCACAAATGTATAAAAAGTAAGAAATAAACAAGGAGGTGTCTCTCTGCCCCGGACTCAGCTTTGAGCTGGCACGGAGGAACCTCTCTGCCCTGCGAAATTTCTTGTCTACGTGCGATTGCACTGCGTATCACGGTAATAATGGCGGGTGTTAATGGGCACAGCCTGGAAAACGGCGGGATTGGTTTTACAGCTGGAGCTGCCACGTCCCTGGAAGGCTCCAAGGTCAGGCTGGATGGGGCTTGGAGCAAGTGCAAGGTGTCCCTGGCCATGATGATCTCTAAGGTCCTTCCCAACCCAAACCGCTCTGGGATTCCACGATTGTAACAGCAGCTAAATTTGATGTAGGGAAAAATCGCCCCCAATAATAGCAACACCCCGGAGTGAAATCCTCACCCTCTGTTTGGCCTCCATGTGAGTTATTCACGCCCTTGTGTTAATCAAGTGCAGGAAAAGCTCACAGGAACCCAACACAGAAACCAAATCCTTTCCCCCAAACCATCAACAGGCTCAAACCCATCCTAAATCTGAGCTTGCTCAAGTCTGGTTGGCTTTATCTCCTAGATTGCCCAAAGCAAGGCTTTTTGGAGAGGCACTGCCAGAAAACTCCTTTCCAAGAGCTCTCAGAGATTCCTCGGATTCCAGACTCGTCACAAACAGGTCGTTCTGGATTCAACACTCAATAATCCCCCTACTCCCCCCAAAAGCACAGTGCAACAGCATGGGAGCAATGTGTAGCCCTTCAGGTCTTACTCTGCTGATCTTTTGCTCTTTTTTTGCTACATTTCTGCGTTTGCTGCTCCTCCTCTGGCACAAGTGGATCCAGGACACAGGCTGCGAACTGCTGGAGCACCTTCAGGTCCGTGTTGGTGCTGTTGTCCTCTGCTGCCCGTTCCCAGACACAGCCAATCTTCACAGGCTGCAGGACATGGAACCTCTTCCCCTTGGCTATCAGCTCATCCCACTCCTTTGCTTTCAGTTTCTGACGAACCTTCTGGTTCTCTGGGTCACACTCCTGCAACCACAGGGGACAAAGGAATCGTTACACCCATGCCAGGAAAAAAAAAAAACAAAACAAAAAGAGCTTTTTAAACCAAGCTTTGCCTCGTGTTCCCTGAGCCACACAGGGCTCCTGAACCGTGCAGGCTGAGGGGGCCCAGCCCTGCCAATATTGACAGTAAGAGTTCACTGCAAGCAGAGGTGGAAGCTCGGGGACACCCAGCTGCCTTACCTCAGTCACACCTTCATCCTCAGATAGGTACCCATGGGGTACAAAAAACCCATCGTCCTCATCCTCGTCCTCTCCCTCCTCTTCGTCGTCCTGCGGAGAAATGGATTAGAAGCTGCACCGCCAAGAGCAAGCGGCTCCCGATTTCCTCAGCGTGCAGGGTCCTCACCTCTTCGCTGTGGGAGAGACTTTCCCCTGGCTCCTCCTCTTCCCACTCTTCATCACTGTCTACTTCATAGTCCAGCAGTTTCTGCAAGAAATGCCAACATTGCCGGAGAGCACGGCACCAAACCCGGGCTGGGGTTTCAAGGCTGAGGGAACAAAACGGCTCGGAAATCCCAGGGAACCAGAGCACAGAGAGGGAAAGAATCCAGCGGGCCGAGGCGCTTACAGTGTCCTTGGACCACGGATTCCTGGCACGGATCAGGGAGGTTCTCTTGTTCCAGGTGCCCCAGTAGGCAGGGCGGTGATTCTCACTGAACTGCAGAAGCTTCATCCTGCCAAACTTCTCCCTCTCGGGAACAGCATCCGTCTGGCAGCTGTCCACCACCACCACGTCACTGGGAACACAGGGGCAGGGTGGCTCAGGCCCCGCAGAACAGCTCCAGCCTTCCCTCCTCTCCAAAGACAATCAACCCCCCTCTGCAGCTCATTCCATGAAAACAGGAGCAAACCAAGCCCCCGAGCCCGGACTGACCTGTTCACGCTGTCGCTGTTGTCACTGACCAAAGTGGGGCCGGTTTTTCGTGGCTCACGACATTTCAGATCCCTCAAGAAAGAAACTTCAGCATTCTGGGCGTGCAGGAGCTTGTCCAGCTGCTCCAGGTAGTCTGGATCCAGGGCAACGCGGCTGAGGGGGGCTAAGACCATGTTCTCCTTAATTTCAAAAGGAGCAAACTTCCCACAGGAGCCAGCAAGGGTCTGAAACATCGAGTGAGGAACGTCAGAGAAGCTGCAGCACCAACACATGCAACACCTGCTGCTGAGGTGAAGGTTTAGGTTAAGTGAGGATTTAGGTTAAGCTAAAACCCTTCCTGTCCAAGATTGCAGCAGATCTCCCAGGCAATGCAGAAGACAGAGCCGAGATTCACTAAACCAGCCACAAATGTCTTCTGTGGTCTCTGCTCTGGCCTTGTTCTTAAAATCCTTTACATTTTTGAGACCAGGAAATTAAGAAAAAAAACCAACAAAACAATGTTTTGACCACCTAAGAAGCTGTAAAGGGGCAGCTGAGCAGGAAATCAGGGCGTTTGTTAGGAACAACTGAGAGAGACCAACGCACAGCAAGGCCTCACCTTGGGGGCTTGTGGAGTCTTTGGTTTCTGGAAGAACCTGGTGATCTCTGCTTTCTGTGCATTGATGCGCTGAAAATGAGAACCCAAAGGCAAAATCATCAACACAGAGACAGCGCCGGGCCTCAAGGTGAGCTCGTGCACGACCCAGCCTCAAATGCAGCCAGGCACAAAGCAAAGTTCAGGCAGTCACCAGCCCCTGTGACTCAACAAAAACGCTCCTTTGTGCTCCCTGACACAGGCAGTGGCACTGCCAGGGCGGAGGTCGCTCATGGGCATTCAGAAACACGCTCAGAAAACACTTGGGAGGGTAAAAGCAAAGGTAAAAGCAAAGGCGTGAAGGTAACGGGCAAAAACGTGGATGGAGCAGCCCCAGGAGGTCAGAAGGAACAGGCTGCATCCCAAAGGGAGCTGCTCCATCCCAGCTGGCACCACCAACACCACTTAGAGACAAGCCACAGAAAGCATTTTTACCTTTTCCTCCTCCTTTAACCGTTTCTCCTCTTCTTTCTTTCTCTTCTCCTCGAGTTTTGCCCTTGAAAACAAAGCCCACGTGAATTGTCAGCCACCAGGAAGGGTTTATTTGCACTGAGGAAGAGGTGGGAAGCCCCAGGCCCCGACCCAGACCCCACCACGAGGATCATCTGTCAACCCAGCCAAGAACAACACTCGGCTGGGGGTAGAGAAGACTTTGTTCATTCCTTCTAGAGCAAATATTGACCCATTTTAGCCACAAAGTTAATAATAGTCTGCCTCAAGTTTCCCTCCACACCGGGAGATTGGAGGGATTAGCAAGCCACAGGTAAAACCTCCTCAACAAACAGGGCCCAGCGCCAGCACCGGGGCAGGTCAGGAGGGGAAGCTCAGAGCAGCAGGACAGCAGAAGGCACTGCTGGGACGGGGGCACAGAGCCCCTCGAGCATTCCAGAGCCACCCCAGGCCCTGCTGGAGCAGAGCAGCCGCTGGGAGGGCAGGGAAAGGTGGGGATGGAAACAGCACAGGGAGCCCCAGGCACTCACTCCAAAGCCTCCTGCCTCTCCTTGCGCTTCTCCTCCTTCACTCGCAGCTTCTCAGCTTTCTCCTTCTCTTCCTTCTCTTTCTTTTCCCTCCTTTCTCTCTCTTTCAACTCTTTCTCTTCCTCTTTCCTCTTCTTTGCCTCCTCCTTGGCTCGTTCCTTCGCAGCTTTTGCCTCTTCCTTCAGCCTCCCCTTCTCCTCCCTCTCTGCCTGCAGCTTCTGGAGCTTGTCCGCGCGCTCCTGATCCTGGGGCACAGAGGGGACACTCAGGGAGCTGCACAGCTCCGTGGCAAACCGAACCCCGGAGCAAAAACCAGCTCTGCATTTCTCAAGAGAGGGAGAAAACCCAGCCCGTGCTCGGCCCGCAGCATCACAAAACCTCCTGCAAAGGGAGGGACCCTCATCCTTCCCAGGGAACCAGGTGGGAGCACAGCCACAGCTCCCCGGTGCCTCTCTGAAAGCTTTAATTATTCTTTTCCCTTAACAAAAAAAAAAAAAAAAAAAAAAAAAAAGGTGTTTCCATTCCTCTGAGCATCAAAGAAAGCTTCCTATTCACTCATCTTCATTACCGCCGTGGCATTATGGAAAATCAGATGGGAATTTAAAAAATCGTAATTATTCCCTTATTTAATAGGAGATTTCAGATGCTTTCCAAAATATTTCCTCCTGTGCTAAGCTCTCCTGCTTTGGTGTCACCTCTACAAGTGAATTGGAGCTGATTTGACGTCACAAACCCACAAGGATTTTCTGATGGCTCCCACTACCACAGAAAATGAGGCTTTGATGGTCCTCGTGGGTCCCCCCCAGGCTGGGATATTCCATGATCTCAGGGAACAGTGGGAGTCTCCAAAGTCCAGATCGTGGAGCTTATCCCTTGTTTTCTTCCATTTTGGATCCTCAGACACCCCCAGTGCCCTGAGCCCGTTCAAGGGGCTCTCTGGGAACAGTGAGGGGAAGATTTTATTGCAAGTGTTGCCTTTCCCGGCGTTTCCTCCCAAAACAACTGCAATTCCCACCATGGCTCTGCTGACACAAAGGAGAAAAATGTCAAATTAAAGAGGACGAGCTCTCCTGTGCTGCAGGCACTGGTGATGTCACCAGGAGAGGAGGATCTGCCTTTTCCCAGACGCTCCAACTCCTCCCTGGGTGTTTTCAGTTTTTCTTTTATTGATTTCACGTCTCTCCTTGTCAACATCCAGGCTTCCTGAGCAGTGTCACAACACAAATAACTGCAGAAAGCCACCAGCAGCCAAACGGTGCCAATGGCAGGGAAACAACACTGTCAGCCTGAGTCATGGGATGTGCTGGGAGGCTGGTGTGAAGCTGACAGCTCACTGGTGGGTCTAGTTCATCCCCAGCATCATTTTTAGCTTCCATCCTCCTCTCTCCCTCACATCCCTGCTATTTTTAACACAGCTATAAGAAGGGAAGAAAACAACAGATTGGAATTCTGTACGGGGGCCACGGGGAAAAGCAAGAAGCTTCACAGCTACAACTTACATAAAACGCACGAGTTTATAAACAAGGCCCCGAGAGACGCAGGATTCCTGAGCGCAAACCTTCCCAGGGGCAGGAAAAACAAGCCCCCAAAAAAAAAGCTCATTCGTGCAGCACCGACTGCTGGGAACTCCAGTGACCCCCCTCAGCCCTCCTCCACGTCCAGCAGCAGAATTAGGGAGCAGAGTTTGCTGAGGAGCTGCACCCAAGCAAACAGAAGCTGGAGCTTGAGCATTCCCAGTGGTGACATTCTCAGGGGTGCCACAGACAGGGTGCCCCGCTTGCCTCGTGGATTAATAAAAACAGAACCCACGTTTTGGGGTTTAAACGTTCCCAACCTCTTCCCAAAGGGCGCCAAATGCACCCAGGGCTCCATTCAGGAGCTTTGGAAAGGGCCAAGCGCTTTAACTGCCTGCATTCAAGGTCCTCCCACACTGCTCAGGATGAGGAGAAATGGCAAAAGAGATGTTCCAGCTGGGCTGAGACAACAGCGAAGGCCTTTGCTGGCTGCTCAGGGGAGGTTTGGGTGTCAGGGAAATGCCTTACTCTTTGCAATCTCAGCTTCTCCTTCTCTGCTGAACTTCTGTGGAATTTCTGAGGTACCTGGAATCACAAAGCGCAAGTTTTAGAGGAGGATCCTGCTCCACCTGAGTGACATCAGGTCACTCCTGCAGATTATGGTCATGCAGCGACTCCAAACCCCCCAGAGCAGGGAATGAGGACACACCTCAGGCACGTCCAATCTGCCCGTTTCCATCCCAGCGCTCCCGAAATCCTCACGGCACCACGAACAGACCCCCTCAGCCCCACAGGATCATTTTGGGAACAGAGCACCCAGGAGAGCTGCTCTGAACCACAGGGGACATTTCATATATGGCACAGTCACTTCCTTCCAGCTAAATTTGGGGTTGTTTGGGTTTTTTTTGGTGGGTTTTTTTTGGTCCACCTATCTTTCCATGATATTTAGCTGTAACTTTATGAACACGAGGACGGTTTCCCCACATCTGAACACTGCTTCTTCTCGTCACCACTTCATCTTCCACCACTAGCACCTCGCTGACCCTAAATTCCAAACAGGGCACGCTTCTCATTTATCTTTATTTATGGGGGGGGAAGAAAAAGGTGTTCTGTGCTTAAGATCGTTGTTCATAGACTGGTTAAAGGTTTAATTTGTCAACATTTCAGCAGGCTGTGGCTTGATTTACTGGATCCCCCTCTCCTCCTCCTCCTCCTGCCACTCACAGCATCACATTTGAATTGTGATTAACAGGCTAACACAGCCCAACTGCTTTATTTTCTATATTTATCCGATGTAAAACAGGAGTTCTGTCAAGGGAGTCAAGCTCCTCGGGACTGTTTCCTCCCAGGAAAACAAACCTGCCAAGGACTCCCAGCTCGGGGTGCAGACCCTGATTTTGGGGAGCAGCACCACGAGCAAACCCAGCCCCACTGGCAGCACTGGGTCACGCCAGGAGCGCTCCGTTGTTCTGCTGCACTGGAAATACTTCATGCCTGCTTGAGTGTGTCTGTTTATTTTAGAGGTGGAAGACTGGGAGTTTTCACAGAGCAGGAATTGATCGTTTGACCTGATAAACAAAACAAAAGGGCTGGGAGAACCAACCCCCCGTGGTGTTCGATGCTGCTGCCCTCGGAAGCTTCTCTGTCAAAACTGCCCTGAAAATCAGGGTGTTTGGGGGTCTCCTGCTGAAGCAGAGCTGCTAAACCGAAGCTCAGGTGACCAAAAACCCCCTCATCCAGAGCTTTTCATGGAATCCCAGAACGCTTCGGGTTGGGAGGGATCTTAAAGCCCATCTGGTGCCACCCCTGCCAGGGGACACCTTCCACTGGCCCAAGGTGCTCCAATCTCCACCCAGCCTGGCCTGGGACACTGCCAGGGGTGAGACAGCCACAGCTGCTCCGGGCACCCTGTGCCAGAGCTTTTCCACGGCAGCTGCAGGAATTCAGAGCTGGAAATTCGTCTGCACCGGCTGTACTGGGGGAACATCCACCCAGTAATCCCAGCAGCTTCCAGGAGGACGAACAGAGCTTGGGAAACAGCACACCTAAAGCACAGAACTGCTCCTGGATGCTCTTACCAAAACACCAAGGGGGCATTTCCACTAAAGAAACGTAAATACAGCAGCAGCCAGAAGCAGGGAGGATAGAATCCCTCCGCTGTAGGATTCAAAGATTCCAAAGGGCGACAATTCAGCCATCGGCCAGCACCACCTCCCCGACGCTCATCGTCCCACTCATCATCCTCTTCCCCTGCAATCCCAAGAACCCAAAAAAAAAAAAAAAAAGCACCAGAGCAGAGCAGACCAACCTTCCTGGCAGGTGTGGAAGCAGCCAAAGGACTGGAGTTCCTCTTGGCCTGCGCCACGAGCAGCACCTCGGGCGAGCTCCCGGAGCTCAGCGAGGAGGAGTTGCTCAGTCCCGAGTCTCCCTCGTGGGACGACTCCAGGGCCTCGCTCTCCGACGCGGCGCTGCCGTCCGGAGAGGCCACCTGGGGGGATTTCAGGCTCATGATGTCCTCCAGCAGCACCACGGGCACCTTCCCCTCCAAGAGCAAATCCTTCAGTTCGCCCTGAGCCCCCTTCCTGCCCACCACGTCCTTGCAGGCCGCGGAGCGCGGCTGGATCCCGGCTCCCGAACCCTCCTCTGCCTCGGCCGCAGCTGTGCAGGGCTCCTCAGGCTCCGTGGAGTCGCCTGCCGGGCTGCTCTGCCAGGAATCCCGGCAGCTCGGCGCGTTCAGCTCCTCTCCCACGGCGCCGTTGGTTACGGCGGCTCCGGGATCCGCGTCCCCCCCGAGTCCGTGGCCAGAGCCCTTGGAGAGGTCGGGAACGTCCCCAGGGTCGCTTGTGTCACCTCCTGGGTTTTTCTGGATAAAATGGTCCAACGGACCCTTTCCGTTCACGAGTTTTGGAGTCAAATTCCCGTCGGAGCCCAGCTGGCAGTCATTCTCCACATTGTCCAGGGAGGCACCCGAACCATCCAGGGAGGGATCCTTGCTCGGAACAAAAGCACCTGGGGAGCTCTTGACTTTTTTGACTTCTGAATCCACATCCAGTTTTTCCTTTGGCACAGGATTGAGGCGCTTGAAGGGCAGCCGAGCTGCAACGACAACACCGGGTTACTCAGCGACAGGAAACGCCAAAGGATTTTATTAATTTTAGAGCGCGAGATTGAGATGAGCTGCTTGGAGATGGTTTAATGACGGCTAAGCCAACGTATTTCACAAATTCAGGTGAAATGTTCTGAAAACCGCGCTGGATGAGAGACACTGCCTTACCTTGGACGAGCTTCCGTGCAGGAACGGCAGCTTTGTCTCTGCACTCCATGGCTACGGGAGAAAACAACAAATCAACACCCATGGTTGCTCCCAGCGAGCTGCTGCTTCCCTGGGACGGCTGAGGCAGAGCCTAGCAGCTCTCTCAGGGCCGGTGAGGGAGGATAAAGGGGTCCCACCGTCACCCCCAAGCCGAAGGGAGCCCAGACCCACCGGCTCCCAGCAGCCACAGTGTCCCCCTCGCTGGGCTGAGCAGGAATGGCCCCAGGAGCGTGGGCTGGCACCCAACGAGATGTAAGAAGGAGATTCCTGCCTGTGAGGGTGGGCAGGCCCTGACACAGGGTGCCCAGGGAAGCTGTGGCTGTCCCTGGATCCCCGGCAGTGCCCGAGGCCGGGCCGGAGCACCCTGGGGCAGCGGGAGCTGTCCCTGCCATGGCAGCGCTGGGATGCGGTGGGCTTTCAGATCCCTCCCCACCCAAACCGGTGCGTGACTCCACGAGCGAGGCTGCAGGGCGGGCCCGGGCCCAGCCCCGGGGCGCGGCGGCGGCTCCGGCGCCTCCTTTGTTACCCCGGGCAGGCCCCGCGCACCCCGCGGCCCAACCGCCGCCGGAAACACCCTCGCGCCCCGGCCGCACCGCACGCCCGGCTCGGCCCTACCTGTCCCGGCGGCGGGCGCGGCTGGCGGCGGTGCCGGGCGGCGGCGGCCGAACCCGAGGCGGCCCGGCCCGCGCAGCCCCCGCCGCTCCCGGTCCCGGTCCCGCCCGGCCCGTCCCGCTCGTACTTGGCGGGAGCCGGGGCGACCCCGCGTCCCGCGGCGCTGATTGGCGGAGCGCGCCCCACGTGACCCGCCCATCCGCGCTCCCCGCTGCGTCTCGCCTTCCGACTGGCCGCCGCCGCGGGCTCGGCCGATTGGCGGAGGGGGCCGTCGGTCTGGCGCGCTGCGGGCGCTGATTGGGTGGCTTTGTAAAGGCCCGGCGGGGCGCCGCTGGGTCCCGGAGCCTGGCCCGGGGCCTGCCCGCTCACCGGGCGGGAACGGGGCCGCAGCGGGCCGGTCCCTGGCCCCGCCTGGCCGTAGCACCGGGAGAAGAGGGCGGAGCCAGCACTGCCGCGCGCCGCGCCACAACGGGCCTTGAGCCAACGCGCGAAATGGCGGCGGCGCCGGCGGCCAATTAGCGCCCGCCGCCGCGAGAGGCAGGCGTAGCCGCTGTCGCCAGGGATGCCGGGAGTCGTAGTTTTCCATTTGGAGTGCCCGTCGCCCCATTTTCCCCCCGGGACTATGGCGGGGGTCCCGGCCCGGTTGTCCCCGTGTCGCGCGCGCGGTCCGCTCCCTGCGGGCGGTGCCGGGCCCCTCAGGAGGAGGGGACTGCGCCACAGTCGGCTCCCAACGCGACCGCCCGTCGCGACAGAGCGAATCTCTCCGCGGCCACCGGCGGCGGTTCCGCCCGGCCGGCAGGGGGCGCGCCGGCAGCGCGCGCCGCTCGGTGGCGGCGGCCGGGGGCGGCGCCGGGCGGCGGCGGAAGCGGCGGCGGGGACGGGGCCGGGCCGGGCTGGGACGGGCGGAGCGTCCTGAGGCTCCCGAGGCTCCCGCCGCCCCCGCACCAGGTCCCGCCGCCCGCAGACCGGGCCCCCGCCGCCACCGGGCCAGGCACCGGCACCGGCACCATGTCGGTGGCGGGGTTGAAGAAGCAGTTCTACAAAGCGACCCAGGTGAGACACCGGCACCCCGCGCCCCTTCTCGCCGCCGTTGGGCTCCGGGGAGGCCGCTCTGCCTTTACCGGTTCGGAGAACCGCTGCTGTCCGATCCTCGCCGTTATCCCCTCCCGCCATCCCGGTGCGGGGCATCCCCCGGTACCCGCCGGTGTCCAGCCTGGCAGCCCCCGGTATCCCGGTCTGGTATCTCCCGTTCTCCGTGTGTCGCTCCCGGCCATCCCGGAGCTCGGGGCGGGCTGTGAGCGGTGTGGGACCCCTCGGGCTCGGGGGTCCCGTTCTCCCGGTTGGACCGGGCAAGGGACACGGGCGGGGAAACTCCTCCGCCGGGGAGCGGAGGGCGCGGGGCGGGTGACACCAAGGGGGAATCGCCCCCTTCCCAAAACCCGCCGGCACCAGCGGGACGGATCCAGCCCCAAAGCAGGCGGGGGATGCACCGGGAGAACCGGAGCGGGGCTGCGGGAGAACGGCCCGGTAACCCCGGGAACCCCCGGTAACCCCGGCGGCTGCAGCCCGGCCTCGGGAAGCGGCCGCTTCCTGCAGAGCCCCTGGAGCGGGGCAGCGCCGTGGGGTCGGCGAGGGAGCGCCGGGAACGGGCCGGGAGGTGTCGGAAAAAGCTCCTCAGGCTCGGGGATCGCGGCCCGCATCGAGGCCGGGGTTTGTGTCGCGTCCTTGGAGCTCTTCCCCCGAATTCCCCATCCCTGGGAGCGTCCGAGGCCGGGCTGCACGGGGCTTGGAGCGGCCTGGGAGAGTGGAAAGGAGTGGAATAGGATCTTGTAGGTGTCTTCCAAGCCGAACCATTCCATGATTCCATGTGGGAATCGGCCTCAAACACCTTTTCCCTCACCCTCAAACCAGGGCTGGCCGTTCCCAATCCCCCCCCAGCAGAATTATCCTTCCTGCTGCTTCCTGTTCACAGTTGTGAGGGGGTTTTTTTAATGCGTTTTGGGAATGATTCAGGAATCACAAATCCCCCTCTGCTGCTGCTTTCCTGCCCCTGTTTTAAATTCCAGATAAATTTGGCACGGATCGTGTTTTCCATCGCCGAGCTTAAACCCTTTCAGCTCATCCCACCCCTGTGTGCGACGTGTGTCGCCTCCTTCCTTGGCTCTGTCTCCCCAAATCTGTTTTATTTACCCAGCAAAGCAAAATAACAAATTCCTGAAGTCATCCACCACCCCCTTTCCCACCAAACCCACTAAACCGTGGTGGGCTGGGATTTTTTTCCACAACTTCCACAGGGAAGGGTCGTGCTGGGAGCTCGGTGTGGGAGGATTTTGCCGGCCAGGATGTGCCGTGGTGGTGTCAGGAGGTGAAAACCCCTCCGTGACTCAGGACTAACGTGTTCCTAAGCCCAAAAATATCATTTTAAACCCTCCATGAGACAGGTTTTTTTTTTTTTTGGAGGAATCACAAATTCTTCCAGAGGTGCTGCCACCCCCTTGCTGTTCTCCAGGGACGGGGGCAGAGCTGTCTGTGATTTAGAGAAACTGGAAGTCACTGGTTCCAGTTTGGCCATTTTTTTTGCCTCCTCTTCCCTTTCCCCCTTTTCTTCCCTTTCCCCCCTCTGGTCCCACTCAGCCCTTGGCTGAAGGAGGGGAGGATTAGTTGTTTTTTGGCTCCCTTCGAACCATCAGACGCTGCCAAAGCCGAACATGTGGAAGATCTTTCCTAAAATGTTACGTTTTGTTCCACGTCTGTCCTTAATTGAAGGAAGAAGGAGCCAGGAGCGGGGCGTGCAGGGACCCCGGAGGGTTTGGGATCCCTGTCCAGGATCCAGAGGGAGCAGGGCTTGGCTGGTGGCCCTCATCCATGTGATTGCTCCAAGCCCACGTCTCCCCTGGGTGAGGCAGCCGGGCGCCCACACGCAGGAGAGAACCCGGAGTATCCTGGAAAAAAAAAAAAAAAAAATAAATAAAATAAAATTCTGAGTCGTGCTGGCAAATGCTGCGGATGGGGAGCAGCTCCCAGTGTGTCCAGAACAGGTTCTGCCTGTTCGCTGCAAACTGTTCTCTGAAAAAAAAAAAAATAAGGAAAGCTGGAGAAAAACATTCTGAGGAAAAGGGGGGAAGCAGGAGCTGGGAGCAGGGTGGGAATTCCCTGCCTGCCTGCTCCGAGGTTTCATCCAGCCGGGAATTCGCAGGGAGCTTCTGGTGTGGAAACAGCTTCCTTTGCACCGTTTGGGTTTGGTACAAACCGATGTAAATCCTAAAATCCTGCAAATCTTCCCAGGCTGCTGCTCCCGGGGGAATCCCGAGGGAATGCTGGGGGTGTCAGCAGGGATGGGGAGCAGCGCGTGGGGCTGGAGGGATCCCGGGAACCCCGCCTGGCTCGGCCTCACCTGGCAGCAGGAGCAGCCCGGGAGCTCTGCAGGGACGGGGGAATCCAGGGGTTGGTGTCAGCTGCCCCTTTGCAGAGCCCAGGTGGAGCGTGGGAGCGCCGGGGTTCCCGGCACTGCTCCCGGGGGTGCTGCCCACGGATCGCGGGGGGGGTTTGGGTTGGAGGAAACCTCGGAGTTCATCTCCTTCCAGTCCCTGGCAGTGCCCAAAGCCGGGAGGGACGGGGCTTGGAGCAGCCTGGGACAGCGGGAGGTGTCCCTGCCCACGGCAGGGGTGGCACAGGATGGGATTAAGGTCCCTTCCAACCCCAGCCAGTCTGGGGTTCAGCCCTGGGCGCTGCTGTCGTCCCAAACTGGATTAACGTGCTCCCAACGCCTGTGTGAGCTGAGCCTAAACCCTGCCAGGCCTGCCTGGGCTCGGGAGCTCGTGCTGGCCCAGCCACCTCCTCCTCCACGTCCAGAGCCGTTTTCCAGAAGGGGAAAAGGCAAGTGCTAATTAAAACTCAGCAGCCCTTGACACACGCGCGTTTCCCTGAGTTTGATGACAGCTCCCAGGGCCTCCAGAGGTATTTTTGGCCATAAACAGCCCCTTTGCTCCCTGCCTGGCCCGGGATGTGCTCCAGCCCAGCGGGATCTGCCGTTCCCGAGCTCCCTGGGCCAGCAGGGAATGTTTTCCGTGCCCTGTGAGCTTCCTCCCAGGTGCTGCCATGGCATCTGCTCCGAGCCGAGGCAGGGACGTGTTCCCAGAGCGTGTGTGCCAGCGTGGGTGCAGCAGGCAGAGGGGGCATTTCCCCTTTTCTTTGGCCTTTGCGGTCACTGCTCTTGGAGCTGCCGACCTGGGATTTCCTTCACTTCTCCTTGGGTTTCCTTTCTTCCCTCCTCGGCCGAGGTTCTCTCTGCGGTGACTTTGTGCTCTGCTTTCAAACGCGGGGAGCGCGTTTCAAGTGCGGGGTTTTTCTTCCCTTTCCCAGACGAACCTTTCAAAAGCTCTTGTTGTTGTTGTTGTTGTTGTTTGTACATTTCGGGGTGTTTTTGATACTAACTCAGCCCTGCTCGCACTGGCCTCTCCAGGCTTTCTCTTTGGGTTGGAAAGGGACCTCGAAGCTCATCCCAATCCATGTGCAGAGACACCTTCCACTATCCCAGAGTGCTCCAAGCCCTGTCCAGCCTTGGACACTTCCAGGGATGGAGCAGCCACAACATCCTTGGGAAGCTGTGCCAGGGCCTCAGCACCCCGTGAGCGAGGAGGGGAGCAGGGAATTCCTGTGGGAGGGATTTGGCAGCGTCAGGCTCTAAGCTCCTTATCTGTACATGGGAATTTGGACTGGGAAGTCGAGGGATTTTGCTGATCCCTGCCAGCCTGGAGCCTCCTGCCAACCTCTGCACCACAGCACCTGATGTTTCTGTATTAACATTAACCTGGGCTGGAATCCCTTGCAGCTCCTGCGTTTATTTTTCCACATTAATCTGCTCCCGAGGCCGGATTTGCTGGGGCGTGGGGGGAGTGACATCCTCCAGCTCCGCTTCCAGCCGGGATCCATCCTGGAGCATCCTCCCCTGGCTGCCTGCAGCTGTTCTGGTGATGTGTTTGCAGATCCTGGGGGAAAAGGAGGCTCAGGAGAGACCTCGTTCCTCCCTGCACAGCTCCCTGGAAGGGGCAGGGCGCACAAAGAGCGAGTGACGGGAGGGAGGGAACCGACATTTGATATTCATGCAAATTTTTCCACGGAAAAAAAGTTGTCAGGCGTTGGAACAGGCTGCCCAGGGCAGCGTCCCCATCCCTGAAGGGTTCAAAACCCACGTGGATGTGGCACCTGGGGACTGGGTTGGGCTCAGTGGTCTCAAAGCTCTGTTCCAACCTTACTCATTCCGTGATTCCGCATGTGGCAGGTGGAAAGCAGAGGCTGAGTGTCCCCAAACTCTTGGAGAAGGGATGAGGTGCCCAGGGCATCCCTTCAGGCCTGACTGGACACTCACAGGGGTGCCTCAGCCACATCCAGGGGGAAAACCTGCAGCCAGAAACTTTTCCTGTGGATTCCCTCTCCTTTTCCCGGGAGATTTGGCATCAAACCCCCGTCCCTGCGCAGGCTGCAGCTGAGCAGCCCCAGAACCAAGCAGGTGTCATTTTTCCAGGATTGTTTCTCTCCAGAGTTTCCTACAAATTGGCTTTCCCCCCCCTCTTTTAAAGGTTGTTTTTGCAGCCGTTGGGCTCTGGCAGTAACGGGAGCTGCGATTCCTGGAAGGCAGAAAACAGAGCTGGGGAACTCCAGCTCTCCGCATCCTGCTCCGTTTGCTCCCCTTCCCGTGGCTGATGTCAGCCAGGGAAAGTGTTATCCTGTGCTTGCAGCTGGGGGAATCTGGGATAAGGGAAGGATCCGTGACTCAGGCCTGGAGGGGTCAGCTGGGATGCTGAATCCACGTCATCTGCCTGAAATCACGGATTTATCCAGCTGATTGCACAGGGATGATTGTTCCTGGATGCAGCGGAAGGAAATCCTTCCTCCCCCTTTTCCCTGCCGCTGCTTTCCTCCTGGGAAGGAGCAAAATGGGGATGAGCTCAGGCAGCCTGCCTTGTAAAAGCTGATTCATTTCTTTAGCACTTTTTTTTTTTTTTTTTTTTTTTTTTTTCCTTCTTCCTCCTCTCCCCCATCCCTGCATATGCCAGTGCCTTTTGCCAGTGCTCCCATCCCTGTGGGAATACCGGGACTGGAGAGGGAGCAGGGCAGCTCCTCCTGCCTGAGACTGCAGAAATCCCGGCTCCAAAACCCAGCCTGGCCTCGGGGAGGGAGTTGGTGTCTGCTGGGATGTGAGGGGCTGATCCTGCTGCTGCTGCATGGAGAGCCGCTGAAAAGCCCAGGAATAAAAGAAATCCCTAATCCCGACGGTTTTGGCCACGTAATTCCAGCTGAACTCGTTCACACGGAATCTCAGAGCTGTGTCCCAGCCCTGGGGGTGTTTCACAGGACTCCGAGGTCGCTGTCCCTGCTCCTTTCCATCTTTAACTCAGGATGAATCCAGCCTGGGATGTGATGCCCAGAGGAGGCTGATCCTGGCTTTTCCTGCGGATCTGCTCCCTCTGAGCTGTGCCAGGGCCGTGTCCCAGCCTTCCTCCCTGGATCAGGTGGGAAAGATCCAAGCCACGGGCCTGGAAAAGCCCCACAGCATCCCAGAGCTTCCCTTTTCCTAAGCTGCCCCACGACGGGACGTAGTGCAGGATCCGGCCCATCTCCCTGTGATTACAAAAGTGATAATTAATATATTTCTTTGCAGATTTCCTGTTTCCCTCAGCCCCATCCCGTCAGCCAGCGATCCCGTGGCTTTCAGGAAAGGTTCCTGTGGCAGGAAAGGGCCTGGCCCAGACTCAGGGGTGAAGCAGTGCTGGGGGTTCCTCTCCTGGTTTTGGGGCTGGGAGTGCCTGGAGGTCCTGCTCCTCTCCCGGTGGATGGAGAATGCGTCAGGAGAGTCTGGATTGCTCCAAGGAAAGCCTTGTCACCAACAGCTAATTAATAGAACCAGTCCCTTTAAAGCCACTGGGAATTTTAGGATCTCCTAATGCCTGGCTATTAATAAAGTTCATGGTACTGTCACTAATTAAATTGCTTTTCTGCTACAAAGGGAAAAAAAAAAAAAAAAAAAAAAAAAAAAAAAAAAAAAAAAAAAAAAAAGATGAGTTAAACATCTCCATAATGAAATTCTGTCTTTGAGACAGAAGGTTAAATTTGCATGATTAAAGCTTTAGAGGGCTTTTCCTAATTGAGAAAATGCTTCATAATTCATCCTAGAGCCTGAAAACCCGGCTGCACCCCCTGGCTGGGGCGGCCTGTTCTCCAGTGATAATTCATTAACCACTTTCCTGACCAGATCTCGTTCAGCATCCCAGGATTAGCCACATTTAAACTTAATTTCACCACTTTCCTGATGAAAAAGGCAGGAAAAGGGTAAACAATCACCTGCACCCAAAGGAAATCCACTGCAGGAGCAGGTGCTGGGTTTTTTTGGGTTTTTTTTTTTATTCCCTGATTTTCTTCCCTGGATTAGAAACCGTCTCGTTTGGTGCTGACGCGTGTCCGTGGTTCCGAGGGAGCAGGGGCGGCACAAATCCGGAGTGCCAGATGTTGGAGGAGCTCTTGTCCCAGCAAAGCTCCTCCTGATCCTACTGGGGGAAGTTCTAAAGGGCAAAGGCTCTGGGCTGTTGTGCCTGCCTGGGATAAAACATCATCCAAATGTCACCTTCCAGGATTTCTGGGCCACGGTGATGCCGAGGGCTGGGCTGGGAGCGGGGAGGGGCGCATTTTTATCCCATTTAAACCATTCCAAAATGAGTCTTAGTGTGCAGCAAAGAAAAAAATAAGGATTCAGCAGCATCTTGGATGTGCTGGAAGCTGACAGAGCCCCTGGGAGGGGAAGGTCCTGGCGCAGGAGTTCGATCCAGCGCCGGCCCCGGTCGCTCCTGGCAGCTTTGGGGATGCTGGATGGCTCCTTCCCGCTCTCCCTTCCCTTAGGATGCCGTGCTCTGCTCAGATAGCCACGGAGCTTTTCCTAGAATTCAAAGGAGCAAGGAAAAGGGGTGTTTACAGTGTCCTCAGCCCTTTCTGTCCCCTTTGATGTCCGTGCACGCCGGGAGGGCGCCGGGCCCACGCTCCCCGTGTGGAACGTGCAGAGCTCGGAGCTCTCCCGCCCAGCCCCAGCCAGGAACAGGGATTTGCCTTCCTTTGGACCGTTTTTTGATCTCCCTGGTGGCTGCAGAGCCGTGTCCCAGCAGCTCTCCGTGTCACCAGCTGTGTCCCACCAGCCTGGCTCGCTCCCTTCGTCCTGCAAATCCAGAGGTTTTGTGTCTCCATCCCAGCTCCTGGCTGTGTCCTCGCTTTGGGAGATCCCAGCAGTGTCCTGCACCTCAGGGATCACCCAGAGATTATTTATCCCAGGGATTTACAGGTGTCTTACACCCTCCTCTCCCTCTTTCCCCCCCTTTTTTTTTTTTTGGTAAATCCCTCCAAATGCCGGCCGCAGGACAAGGCTGCTGCGTGCTCTTCCTGAAGCTTTGCAGCTGGGGAAAAAAAAAAATGAGGATTGCAATTCCTAGGAGGCACTTCCAGTGCTTTGCACTTCTCTATCCCATCTCAGGAGCGGCTCCAGGGCGAGGGAGCCTTTGCTGCCCTGGGTGCTGGGGCCGGGTGGAGCTGCCGAGGAGTGATGGCTCAGCACCTCTGGAGAAGCCAGGCCGTGATTCACTGGGACAGGACACGGGGAGGCTGTGCAGGAAGTCTGGATGCAAGGCCAGTGTTCCACGTTTGCCCTCAGTTTAGTGGACTTCCTCTCGATTGCTGAAGTGACTGGGAAATCACAGCTGGGAGAGAGGAGCTGCTGCTGCTTCCTTACGTGTTCGTGTTTTCCCTGGGACTTGACCCAATTCCATGATTTTTTTTTTTTTCCCCCCCAGCTGAATAGAAATTGTGTCTGTTTTGGTTCAGAGTGTGTGAGGAATCATAACAGGATGCAAATGGCTGTTGGGAGGTGGCCCCATCCCCTCCAGCAAGAGCATTCCAAGACTCCTGTGGAAACCTTCATCCTTTGGGATGAGTCTGCTCTGGGGGCAGGGTCGTGCCCTCTGTCCCCTGCTGGAAAAAGGAGCTGATGAGCAGGGAGCTTGGTAACCAGGGCTCACAGCCAGGGATTGAGCTCTGCCCTGCAGGCCAGGAGAGGAGCAATTCCCGAAGCCGGGAAGGAGCAGCTGCATTGCGGAGCATCCTCGGAGCGCCCTTGGCTGGCCCGGCGCTGCCACCGGCCGCGCTGGCTGCTCACATCCTGGGTTTGCCTTTAATTCCCGCTGTCCTCATTCCTGCAGCCCATCTGCTGGATGGAGATGAGTCACCCGATGCTGAGGAGGAGGAGGAGGAGGGCTGGCAGGTGGCTCCTGGAAAGCCGCCTGTGCAGCTCTTCCCCGCGCTTTCCATAGGATAAGATTACGACCCGAGGTCACTGGGAAGCTTTTCCTCCTCGGCCGAGGGAAGGGAAGGAGCTGTTCATTGTTCCAGGCTGACCTTCCTGCTCCAGATCAAGGAATTCCTGTGGCGCTGTGGGGATGGGAGGGGAGAGATCCCGGTCCCAGCTGCTGAGGGGGTGGGAAGCTCGGGGTGTTCCGAGCCACGTTTTCCCCGTGCACGTGTCTGGAGGCAGCCGAGCACCTCGAGTGCCTCGGCACGAGCCTTTTCCAAGCCAGCAATTCCATGATTCCGTCATGGAGCTCATCCCTGGCACTTGGGCCTGAGGCTGGGCCAGGACTGGCCTCTCGTGAAAGATGGGGACAGGGAAAAGGCAGGGAAGGAGCTGCAGGAGAAGGCTGGGAGCTGGATAACTGAGGGGAAACGTCCCTGGGAGCTGTTTCTCGGGAAGATCAGACCTTGGAGTGGCTGATGGAGTTCCAGGTGCCCCCAGGCAGGTCAGATCCATAGGGTGACGTTGGAGCCAGCAGCAGGGTGTGTTCCAGCTGCTGCTGCTCCTCCTCCTCTGGTTTGCCATGGGGGGATGTGAGAAATCCCGGGATCACGGAGTGGTTTGGGTTGGGAGGGACCTTGAGGGTGTCCCAGGCTGCTCCAAGCCCCATCCGACCCGGCCTTGGACGCTGCCAGGGATGGGGCAGCCACTGGGCACTTGGGAGTGAGCCTCCCTCTTCCAAGGCTGGAGGAAATTGTTTCTGCCCTACTCAGCACAATAAACACTGGGATCTGTTTTCTTCTCCTCAAAGTAGGTCAGGAGTTGCTCAGATCAGTGTGAGCTGTGCTGTGGGTGTGCCCAGCTCGCCCCGAGCCGGCTGCCCTGGGGATGGCATCAGGCCTGGGACCCCGGGATAGCTGGGATCCCGGGATAACTGGGACCCTGGGATGGGCTGAGCCCAGCAGAGCTGGGATCCTGGGATAGCTGGGATCCCGGGATAGCTGGGACCCTGGGATAGCTGGGATCCCGGGATAGCTGGGATCCTGGGATAGCTGGGATCCTGGGATAGCTGGGACCCTGGGATAGCTGGGATCCTGGGATAGCTGGGATCCTGGGATAGCTGGGATCCCGGGATAGCTGGGACCCTGGGATAGCTGGGATCCCGGGATAGCTGGGATCCCGGGATAGCTGGGACCCTGGGATAGCTGGGATCCTGGGATAGCTGGGATCCTGGGATAGCTGGGATCCCGGGATAGCTGGGACCCTGGGATAGCTGGGACCCTGGGATAGCTGGGATCCCGGGATAGCTGGGACCCTGGGATGGGCTGAGCCCAGCAGAGCTGGGATCCTGGGATAGCTGGGATCCTGGGATAGCTGGGATCCTGGGATAGCTGGGATCCCGGGATAGCTGGGACCCTGGGATAGCTGGGATCCCGGGATAGCTGGGATCCTGGGATAGCTGGGATCCTGGGATAGCTGGGACCCTGGGATAGCTGGGATCCTGGGATAGCTGGGATCCCGGGATAGCTGGGATCCTGGGATAGCTGGGATCCCGGGATAGCTGGGACCCTGGGATAGCTGGGATCCTGGGATAGCTGGGAACCTGGGATAGCTGGGATCCTGGGATAGCTGGGATCCTGGGATAACTGGGATCCTGGGATAGCTGGGATCCTGGGATAGCTGGGATCCTGGGATAGCTGGGATCCTGGGATAGCTGGATCCTGGGATAGCTGGGATCCTGGGATAGCTGGGACCCTGGGATGGGCTGAGCCCAGCAGAGCTGGGATCCCGGGACAGGCTCAGCCCAGCAGAGCTGGGATCCCGGGATAATTGGGATCCTGGGACAGGCTCAGCCCATCAGAGCTGGGATCCTGGGATGAGCTGAGCCCATCAGAGCTGGGATCCCGGGATAGGCTCAGCCCAGCAGAGCTGGGATCCTGGGATGAGCTGAGCCCATCAGAGCTGGGATCCCGGGATAGGCTCAGCCCAGCAGGGCTGGGATCCCAGGATGGCCCAGGACACCTCCCAGGACCAGCTGGTTCTGCAGGGAGCCTCCGTGGCAGCAGAGCCGCGTGGAGCACTCCAGGAGAACCCCCAGGCCCTCCCAGGCGCTGCAGCTGCACTGCTGTGGGTTTTTTTGCGAGAGGTTTTGGGGACTTCCCAGCCCTGCCTCTGCCAAACCCCGCTGCTGGGTGGCTGAAGCCCTTTGCTCACACACACACACACACACGGAGCTGGGCAGGGCGACGTCGGCTCTGTGGGATGATGGGGATGACCCAAAGTGAAGCTGGATGCCAGGGAGTGCCGCCCTGCTGAGCTGGGGAGGAGGTGGTGGCTCTGATTTGGGTTGTACAGAGCATCCCACGAATCTGGGCCATTGGGCACCAGCCGTCCCAGTTAACCCTTCCTTAACTCCTGCTCCGTGTCTGCGCCGAGCTTTGGGGGTTCAAAGGGGGTTTTTCCCTGGGTTTTGTGAGCTGGCTTTTCCCCCGGGGCTGGGATGAGGGGAGGCAGGGCAGAGCTGCTTCTCTGTTTGCTCATCTCTGGGGTTTTTTTCATATTTCTTGAAGGCAACTTGCTGTTAGGAGGGTGGAGGGGAGGAAGAGGAAGGCTTTGATACCCCAGAGTCTGCAGGAAGAAGGTTCTCAGTCGACTGCAGGGAACTGTTTTGATTGCAAGGATGGCAAATGTTTGATGTGTTATAAATAGGGGCTGACTGCGAAGGAAAAAAAGAAAGCGAGTTTAAAAAAAAAAAACCAAAAAAAACCCTGATTTTTGGGTTTCTCTTGGTGTGTTTTGCTTGTTTGAGGCTGAGGGAATTAGGGATAATTTTCCATTTTAAAATATTTAAAGGCTGGGGAGCGAAATATTGAAATGAGGTCTGCGAAATCCCGTGGGGAAGCTGGTGATTAGCAGAAAATAACACGGATTTAGGCTCCCTCATCTCGGCTGCCAGGGTGGCCAGGGGAGAGGCAGGAATGCTGTGTGTGTGCAGAGAGGGATGCACAGGGATTCTCCTGGCAGCTGGACTGGGGAAAGGAACATGGGAATGCTGCAGCCACTCCCAGCTCCTGGGTAAATTTGGGTAAATTCAGGAGCAGGGAGGATCGGGAGGGATTTGGGGAGCAGCGGGTGAAGCTGGTCCACCAGCTGGAAAATTCCAGGCGCAGAGGTGGGACAGATGTGGAGAGAAAAACAAACAAAAAAAAAGGTGATTTTTGGGCTGCACCATCAGCAAAATCCCTGATAAACTGGGAAGGTGCCAGCAGCCCAAGCTCCTGGAGAGCTGGAGAAGCGCAGATTCCAGCGCGTCCGCCCTGAGGGTCTCTCAGTGAAACACGGGTGGAAGTGAGGGGCGCTCCTCAGCCCTCTGCTCCCTGCCAGGGCCCTGTGGGTGGAATTCCAGGTGAAATGCCAGCTGAGCCGCCAGGAGCAGCCAGCTGGGAGCAGATTGGATCTGCCCTCGGTGCCACCCAGCCTGCGGCGCCCTGCGCCAATATTTGCTCTGGGACGTGTTTGGCCCAAGGCTCCGGCTCTCGCTGCTCCCGGGGTGAACCCTCTGCGTGTGTCCCGTGCAGAAAGCAGGGGAGGCCAGGCTTGTCCCGCTGCTCTTCCACTCCCAGGGAATGTTTGCTTTGCTTTTTAACCATTTCCGTGCCTGCTCGTGCCATCCCTTCCCAGCCTGCCTTCTGGAGAGGTTAGATCCCAGCTGGGGGAAACAGGGATATATCCCAAGCCTCCTCCTGGCTGCTCAGGAGATGAAAAATGCAGAAGAATTGTCAGCACGTCCTCCAAAAAGCCCCAGAGCTGCTTCCTGGGGGAAGGGCTGCTGGAATCTGCGGCGCCAGCATTCCCCCAACTGCCTTCCAGTTCCCTTGAGCCAAGCAGTGTATGGATAAACCCTTCCTTCCTTCCTTCCTTCCTTGCACGGCTCCTGGAGAGGTCAGTGCTTCCCAGAGGAATGCAGGCACCCCCTGCCCATCATTCCCAGGGCCTCTGGGGGCAGCAGGATGGGATTCAGGATGGGATTCAGGATGCGGCACCTGGGGAATTTGGCTCCAGGTTGAACAAGGAGCCGGTGTCTGGGGATCTGTGTTGGTTTGTCTCCGCTCCTGCCGGCTTCGGGAGCGTGGGGATGGGGGGATGTGGAGATGTGGAGATGTGGGGATGTGGGGATGTGGGGATGTGGGGATGTGGGGATGTGGGGATGTGGGGATGTGGAGATGTGGAGATGTGGAGATGTGGGGATGTGGAGATGGAGTCCCTCCTCCTTTCCTCCCGTGCTGACGCCTCCCAGTTTAATCAGAGCCGGCAGGGAGAGAACCTCAATCTTATTATTCCCTCCCAGCAGGGCAGCAGCAGCATTGCTTGGTCAAAAGGAGGATTAAATCAGTCTGGAAACGAGGGGGTTTTGCCTGGGTTTTGCCTCCTTCACTTCTCCGGGCTCTCCGGAGGGTGTGGAGCCTTCCGGAATCGCCGTGCTGATGGATTCTGCCGGCCTGGCACGCGGGCCCCTCGGAGCAGGGTCCTGGCAGAGCTTCTTTACAGCTCCCCAGGCCACAAATCCAGGGAGGAGAGTGGGAATGGAGCTGCTTGGGATGACTGCAGCCTTCCCAGGTGTGTTAGGGAGCAGAGCAGGCTTCCCGAGGTGGAAGGGATCCCGTTGTGGCCGCGGGATTCTTGGCAGGGCTCAGGGGTGGCAGCTGGGGCAGAGCTGTGCCCTGCCGAGCTTGTCCTGGCAGGCCTGGCAGCTGCTCCTGGCACCTTCTCCAGGCTCCAGGGAGAAGCTCCAGGCTCCAGGGAGAAGCTCCAGGCTCCAGGCAGAAGCGTGCCTGCCCGGCTCGGGGCTGGGGCGTGTGCTGGCACCCAGGAGCGGAGCAGGAAATCACACTCGGATGGGTTCTCCATCTGCTGGGGGGGATGATGTCCCTGGAGCCGCTTCCGAGGGCTGGACACGGAGCAGGGAGCAGGGACTGGGAGCAGGGATGGGGACCAGGGAGCAGAGACTGGGAGCAGGGACTGGGAGCAGGGAGCAGGGACTGGGAGCAGGGACTGGGAGCAGGAAACAGGGACTGGGAGCAGGGATGGGGGGCAGGGAGCAGGGACTGGGATCAGGAAACAGGGACTGGGAGCAGGGATTGGGAGCAGGGACTGGGAGCAGGGACTGGGAGCAGGGAGCAGGGACTGGGAGCAGGGATGGGGGGCAGGGAGCAGGGACTGGGAGCAGGGAGAGCAGGGACTGGCCATCGTGGCTCACTTTGGCTGTGTCCCATGTCCCTTTTCGGAGGGTTAAAGCAGGAGAGTGAAATCCAGAAAACCAGGAGAGCTTTCCTTCCTCTCCTCTCTCTTTTTCCCTTCCCTTCCCTTCCCTTCCCTTCCCTTCCCTTCCCTTCCCTTCCCTTCCCTTCCCTTCCCTTCCCTTCCCTTCCCCGCTTTGGTGTCTCTGAACCCGGATAATTCCCTAAAGGGATCCCTCCCCCTCTTCCTCAGAAAACATCCAGCCCCATTTTGTGTCCCCACGGGAGCAGGAGTGTTCCAGAGGAAGAAAGCCTCGATAAAAATCAAATATTTGATGCTGGAGTAAACAAACCTGATTGTTCCTTCAGATCTGGAGTTTTCAGTCCAAACAGGAGGGATCCTGGCAATGCCCCGGGAGCGCTGGGAGCCGGTGCCAGGTTTCCCAGACCACTCTGGACGTCTGGATGGGGAATTTGCTGTTGATTGGGGCAAAATAATCGCTAATTGCTCCTCACAACTCCCTGACAGGAGGGTGGAGCCAGGTGGGGGTCGGGCTCTGCTCCAGGGAGCAACAGGACAAGAGGAAACGGCCTCGAGTTGCAGCAGGAAGGGTTTAGATTGGAAATCAGGGAGAATTTGTTCATGGAAAGGATTGGCCAGGCGTTGGCACAGCTGCCCAGAGCAGATGAAACCCCCATCCCTGGAGATGCCCAAAAAAAGGATGGACGTGGCACTTGGGGACAGGAACGTGGTGGGACTCAATGACCTTGGAGGTCTTTTCCAACCTCGACGGCTCCATGATCCCAGTTTTGGGCCAGTTCCCGTGTCCTGCATCCCCAGGCACTGCTGCTTCCCTCAGCCCCCTGCCCGGGGCTGGGATGGGAGCGGTCCCCTTGGGGTGGGGAAATGGAGGCACTGATCACCCCCGGGCGGGGAATCCCCTCAGGAATCCCCTCAGGAATCCCCTCAGGAACCCCCTCAGGAG
Organism: Hirundo rustica; assembly: GCF_015227805.2. Classification (NCBI taxonomy): domain Eukaryota; kingdom Metazoa; phylum Chordata; class Aves; order Passeriformes; family Hirundinidae; genus Hirundo; species Hirundo rustica. The sequence continues at coordinate 909,533 of NC_053475.1, read as the reverse complement.
CCTGCTGAGGCCCTCCCATGAAATGAGCCCTGACATCCCAGCTTGTCAGACATCCCTGGCGAAGGATTCCAGCCCGGTGGTGGGATCGTGGCGGTGGCTCTGCGCTCCCCAGGCTGTTCCGTGCTGGGAGCTGAGCGTGTTCATCCCCTGTTTACTTGGATTTTGCCGTGTGTGAAACTGAGCCCTTGGCTCCAAGTGGAGCTGAGAGACGCTTGTGCTGCTTGGTTTGGTTTTTTTTTTCCCGGCAGGCGTTGGAGTTGGAGCCGTGGGCTGGGATTTAGGGAGCTGTGGAGCTCCTGGTGGGTGAGGAACATCCTGACTGAGCTGAGCTTTGAGTGCTCAGGGATGTTTGGGGTCTCTTTGAGGGGCTTTGGGATGTTCCTGCCGCCTCCTTTCTCTCGTAGGTGCCGTGTGGATCATCCCTGTTCCCTTTCCCTCCCAGGGGATTCCTCCACCGGGGGGAAGATTCAGTCAGTGCCTGATCCTCCTCCCTCGTCCTTTCTCCACAGCTGGTCAGCGAGAAGGTCGGAGGGGCCGAAGGGACCAAGTTAGACGATGACTTCAAGGAGATGGAAAAGGTGAGCGGGGAACCAGAGGAATCCCCCAAAATCACCCCGTGGCTCCTGTGGGATTGGCTGAATCCCCAAGCTGATCCTCGCTGGGCTCTCGTCTCTCCTGCAGAAAGTGGACCTGACCAGCAAGGCCATCACAGAAGTACTGACCAGAACCATCGAGTACCTCCAGCCCAACCCAGGTGAGCGCCTGGACCTCCCCTGTCCCCTTCCCAGGGAGATCAGGGAGATCCCTTTTGCTCCAGGTTTGGATCAGCTGGAGATCCGGGCACCCCTCTTGCCCTGAATCCAGGCTGCTGAGCGGGTTCAGAACAGATGCCGCCTTTGCCTCAGAGGCCCTAAGGGACCCGTTTTTCTCGGAATATCCAGGAAAAGTGGTGTTTCTGGGCTGGGAGGGGGTGGCTGGCTCTGTCAGCCCTGCATCCTTCCAGCCAGCTGCTCCAGGGAGCACTCCAGGGACCCTGGGAGGGCTGGGGAAACTCCTTTGGCCTTCCTTAGCCGAGCTGTGGGGAAACTATTTTTGCTTTGTGTCCTGGAAAAGAACCTTTTCTCGTAGCGAGGGATATTTCTGTGGGATGGAAACAACGGAGCCTCTTGGCTCCGGGTGTAGCAGGGAGGGGGAGGGAAAAAAAAAAAAAAAAAACCAACCCCCTCAGTTGGCAGCAGCTGTGGGATGCAGGGAATGCAGAGGTGGCAGAGGCTGAGGCGTTTGTGTGGCAGCTTCCAGAGCCAAGCTGACCATGCTCAACACCATGTCCAAGATCCGCGGGCAGGTGAAGAACCCCGGCTACCCCCAGTCCGAGGGGCTGCTGGGGGAGTGCATGATCCGCTACGGGAAGGAGCTGGGAGAGGATTCCAACTTCGGTGAGTGTCCCCTGGGACGGGAGGAGAGGGAGCGGGGGAGGCTCCTGATCCGCTCCCGAGGCGTCGCTCGGGGTTCGGGAGGGGTTTGGCTGAACCTCGTGGCGCCGAACAGCTCAAGGGGTTTGAAAGGAGCGGATTCCAAGGGAAGGAGAGCGGGTTTAGGGTTAGACTGGAAAAAAATTCCTGCCTGTGAGGGGAGTGAGGCCCTGGCACAGGTGCCCAGAGCGGCTGTGGCTGCCCCTGGATCCATGGAAGTGTCCGAGGCCAGGCTGGAGCAGGCTGGGACGGTGGAAGGTGGGACTGGATGGGCTTTAAGGTCCTTCCATCCCAAACCATCCCCTTATTCTGTGATCCCAGCTATCCTGGATCTCAATCCACTTTCTCACTAAACCCTGAGATAAATTTGCACTCACAATAAAAAACTTCCCCCTAAACTGAGCAGCGAGGCAGGAACGGGCCACGGAGCAGGACTGGGAGTTTCACACAGCTCCTACGGATCCCTTCCAACCCAAACCTCGCTGTGATTCCACTGGGAGGCCCAAGCCAAGAAATCTTCTGGCCTGGCTGTTGCTCGTGGCCACGTGTGGCTGGCAGGGAGGAGGGGGTGAAGCCCGGTGCTGACATCAGATTTAATCCCCTGCAGCCTCGGCCAGCGCACGCGGTGCTCCCGGGGCAGCACAGCTGGCTCTGCCAGGGCAGGGAGGAGCTGCCTTGCCTCAGGGAAATTAAAAACCTCTGGCTGCTTTCAGGGGGCTGACAGAGGATTTTGGAGATCCTCCCTGGCCAGCTCAGAGCTCTGCATCAATCCTGGCTCACAGGGAACGAGGAGAGCAAGGGAAGGAAGCTTTTAGGAGCGCACACCGAACTCTTGTTTCCTTAATGGGCTCCTTAAAGCAGCGTTGAGGACTCCATCCCTCCCTTCCAGGTTGTTCAGAGTTATTACAATTGAAATAACACTTCTGGCCTATTGATTTTTCCAGCTGGACGGTGGAGAGATGTTTTCCCTTGACCCTCTCTCTCACTTGTGCGTTTTCCTGTGTTCACTCGCTGCTGAAACTGTTGTTTTGCCAGAGCTGCACAGGAATAATTTCATCTCTAAGTGTTTCCTGTGCACTAAAAAGCCAGCACTGAATATGCTTTGCTGCATGTCTGCCTGGTTTAAGTGTCAGAGCGGCCAGAGCCTTAGAAAAGGATGGAACTCAACAGGTTTCAGTGAGCGACCCTGAGCTCTGAGACTGTCCAAAGCTTGGAGCATCCTGGGACAGCAGAAGGTGGGGCTGGATGGGCTTTAGGTCCTTCCAACCCAAACCTTTCCGTGATTCTGGCGCTTCCTGCATCCCCTGGGCCTCGGGCTCTGCTTAATTCCCTTCTCCCTGCTCCTCTCCCCGCAGGGGACGCGCTCCTCGACGCCGGCGAATCCATGAAACGCCTGGCGGAGGTGAAGGACTCGCTGGACATCGAGGTCAAACAAAACTTCATCGATCCCCTGCAGAACCTGTGTGACAAAGACCTGAAAGAGATCCAGGTAAACGCCCTCCCGTGGTTTTCTCTCCTCCCTGCTCTCTTGGGCCTCCTGCTCCGCGGTGCTGGGAACCAGGGCCTGGCAGGAATTCCCTGCGCTGTGTGTGTTTTCTCCCTCCAGACTCTCTGGTATTTCCTCCCTGCTCAGCGCTGCTCCTGCTGCTCCTGAGCAGCCCAAAAGGCTGGATGCAGGTTGGAGTGGGTCTCCATTTGCCACCTTTGATGGAGGGTGCCGTGGGAATACATCCCAACACCCCTTCTGGGCTTGCTGAGTTGGGTTCTTAGCGCTGCGAGCTCTCAGATGGGATAAATTTGGGCTCGGAGCTCCCTCCAGCTCCCCTCAGGTCTCTGCTCAGCATCCCAAGGAGCCCTCTGGGGTCTCTCTGGGAGAGCAGGGAGCTCAGCAGCTCCTGTGTGCTGCACACAGTCGAGTCCAGGATCAAGAATGGGATCCATCCCAAGCTCCAGGTCCCCAGTCAGGTCTCCTGAGGGAGTGTCAGCGGTGTCCTGGGTGAAATAACCACCAAGTGCTGCCTCAGTGCCTGTCAGTACCCCGGTTCCGCGGGGCTGCTTCGAACATCCCTGCCCCAAGATCCCGGGGTGCAGAGCCCACATTGCTGCTGCCCAGAGATCCCTGCAGCTCCTGGGGAGCTCAAAGGAGCAGGGCAGCTCCTCGCCTTCCCAAAAGGCTTCTGCAGGGAGCAGACCTCGGTGCAAAGGGTCTGGAATCATTCCCCCATCCCACCCTGGGGCCTCTGTCCCACCTGGAGCAAAGGTGGGAGCCACAGGAGATCAGGTTTCTGACACCAGCGAACTCAGGCTGTAACTGGAGCTGCCCTCCCAAGCCTCTGGCTTTTCCCTCTTCCCTGTCCTCTCCATCCTCCCCCAGCACCACCTCAAGAAGCTGGAAGGGAGGCGCCTGGACTTCGACTACAAGAAGAAGCGACAGGGCAAGATCCCGGACGAGGAGCTCCGGCAGGCCATGGAGAAGTTTGAGGAATCCAAGGAAGTGGCAGAGACCAGCATGCACAACCTGCTGGAGACGGATGTGAGTGTGGGGGCGCAGGGCTGGGGGCTTCTGTGTCCCTGGGGTGGGATCTCCTGAGGGAGGCACTGGTTACACCCCAATTCCTCCCGAGCGTGGTTCTGCTCTGGGAGCGCCCAGATCTGGGTGATGTGACGGATTCCTTAACCCTGATCCAGCTCTTGGCCAGAGCAGGGCCCGTGCCTGGCACCAAGCAGGCTCTCAGGCTGCTGGGGGATCAGTCTGGGAGGTTCCACAGCTCACAGGGGTTTGGGAAGGATCTCCCAGCTGGCAAACCCGGGAATGGCAGGAAGCTGGCTCTGTCCTGCGCGGTCTCAGCCAAATCCCAAACCTCCCGCTGGGCTCCCCAGGGCCCCGTGCAGCCCCAGGGGCAGCGCAGGAGGCTGCAGGCGCTGATCCCAGCCCGGTGCTTCCGCAGATCGAGCAGGTGAGCCAGCTGTCAGCCCTGGTGGACGCCCAGCTGGATTACCACAGGCAGGCCGTGCAGATCCTGGACGAGCTCACCGAGAAGCTCAAGCGCAGGTGAGGCCTGCGGTGCTCCCAGTGCTCCCAGTGTTCCCTCTGGAGGCACCTGAGACCCCTCGGAATCACAGAGTCCGGCAGTGGATGGGGGTGGAAGGGAGCTCGAAGCTCATGGAGCAGGGACACCTTCCACGGGCCCAGGGTGCTGTGAGCCATGTCCAACCTGGCCTTGGAAAAGCCAGTTCTGTTCCAGGGGGGATTTGGGTTTAGCTGGGTGTGTGATCCAGCCCAAATCCTGGCTGAGGAAGGCTGGTCAGCCTCCTCACTCTGGGGAGGATCTGGCAGTGCTTCCCCGCTGCTCTTCCCTCCTGGGAGGAACTGGATCCCGTGCCGGCTCTGAACTGGGAGGAGCTGGGAGGATCCTGCCGGGGCTGAGCTTTCAAACTACAGCACGAGTGTCCTCTGCTGGCCTGAATTCCTGAGCGTTCCACAGCGAACCCCGGGCTGTGTGAGATCCCAAACCCTGCAAAGTCCCACCCTCCAAAGGGACTTGTGCAAATCCCTGCCTACAAACTGCAGCCCCCTGGGGAGGAGAAGCACGGCGCTGATCCCATTCCTTGCTGCCCTCACCCGTGGCTCTTCTCCCTGTCCCAGGATGAGGGAGGCCTCCTCGCGTCCCAAGCGGGAATACAAACCCAAGCCCAGGGAGACCTACGACTTCAGGGAAAGCGACCAGTCCAACGGGGGCTTCTCCTGCAACCCCACGCCCAAAGTCTCAGGTAACGTTGTCCCGGGGGAGCGGGGCGGCCGCTCTGCCTGCGCAGGACGTTCCTGCCCTGCTGGATGCACGAGCCCGTGGCTCTGGAAAACGGCGGGAGCGCCTCTGGATCGGGCTGTTTTCTCCTGGGAGCCAGGAGCCTTTGCTGTGTTGGCTTTGGGGATGTGCCAGAGGGGTCTCCAGCCTGGGCCTCTCGCTGTCAGTGCCAGACAGGAAAACTCCTGAAGCCTCCCTCCCTCCTTGTCTTCCATCCCTCTCTGCATCCCTCCCTCCCTCCCTCCCTGAGCCCGCCGGGTTCCTAACAGCATGGGGTTTCTCCTAACAGATCCCTGTGGGCCCTGCCTGCCCCTGTCTCCCGTTCCCGTTGGTTTAAGCATGTCTCTCTTTTGTTTGGAAGCAGCTTCCACCTCTTTCCGGTCGGACAAGCCGTCCCGGGCCTCCGTCAGGAGTATCCGTGAGTTTCCTCCCTCTGCGCTGCTCCGTGTGTGGCCTCCTCTCCTCTCCCCTCCCTCCTGGCTGCTCCTCGCTGCTGCTGCCGCTCCCTGGAGCTGCTCATCCCTCCGTGCTGAGCCCTGAATTAACCCAGCTACGCTCCTGAGGGATTTTGCACCCCAAAAGCAGGGCCTGGCTCACGCGGAGGAGCTGCAGCAGCTCCCAGCGCTGATCCGTAGGGATCGGGTGCTTTCCCCACGAGAGATCAGACGCCTCCAGGATTTCCCTGTTCTCACAAGCACCCAGCCTGGATCTCTCCTGGATCTCTCCCCCTCCTGCTCGCCGTGTCCCTGCGGAAGGCTGGAGGGAGGAGGCAGAGCCTCAGCTCATGGAGTTTGTGGGGTGTGGTCGCAGCTGGGCCTGGGGGGGGTTGTGGGGTGATGTGGGGTCCGTGGTTCCTCCTGCAGGACCTTGGGATCCCCGGGGCTGGGGCTTGGAGCTGTTTGTGCTGGCAAAGGAGCGTGGAGCAGGGCCGTGGTGGTGGGACCAGCCTGGTGTTTTTGGGGAGTTCTCTCAAACCCATCCACGTCTGGCTGCTGCTTGGTGGTGATTTCTGAGGGCTCTTCTCATGCTGGGCCCTCCCTCGCTGTGGGCCCTGGAATCATGGAATGGTTTGGGTAGGGAGAGACCTTCCAGACCGTCTCATCCCACCCCTGCCATGGGCAGGGACACCTTGGACTGTCCCAGGCTGCTCCGAGCCCCGTCCAGCCTGCTCTGGGACACTCCCAGGGATATTGAGCAGCTGGATGTGCTGGGTGCCCCTGCTGCCATTCCCGTGCCCTGGCTGAGCCCCAGCACAGTGGGGAGGGCTCAGGGGTCCTGCAGGCCCTGGAGGTCTCTCTTAGCTCTGTCCCTTCCCACTGGGATTCTCCCAGCCCCAAAAGCTGAGCCCCAAAATGTCAGTGCACGGAGTGAGCAGCAGGGAATCCCCCAGAGCCAAAGGCGATGCTTCAATCCTGCAGCTGAGCTGGGGGAACGACACTCGGGGCTTCTCCCGAGTTTTGGGGGGCTACTCATGGGTGGAAGGGAGGCAGCTGCCGTCCTGTCCCTCCTGTCACCCTCAGGGGTGGGGTGACCCCTCCAGAGCCCCCCTCCGTGTCCAGCCCCTCCACTGAGCGCAGGGCAGGTTCTCCCCTCTCCGGGGGGAGCGGTGTCAGCGACCAGGGTCGGGCTGGAACGCAGAAGGGCAGGTGCAGGAGCAGCACACGGCGTGGTGGGAGCAGGATCTGTGCTGGAGAGGGTCACGGAGCAGCTGCGGCGCCGAGGGAAGGGCCCCTGGAAACTGCGCTGGCAGTGCAGGAGGGACGCAGAGCACGGTGCAGGAATCCCAGGGCAGGAATCCCAGTGCAGGGCAGGATGCAGAGCCCACTGCAGGAATCCCAGGGCAGGGCAGGATGCAGAGCCCACTGCAGGAATCACAGTGCAGGGCAGGATGCAGAGCCCACTGCAGGAATCACAGTGCAGGGCAGGATGCAGAGCCCGGTGCAGGATTCCCCGGTGCAGGAATCCTCAGTGCAGGAATCCCCGGTGCAGGAATTGCAGGGCAGAGCAGGGTGCAGAGCCCGCTGCAGGAATCCCCGGTGCAGGGCAGGATGCAGAGCCTGGTGCAGCAATCCTCGGTGCAGGAGTCCCTGGTGCAGTGCAGGGTGCAGAGCCCAGTGCAGGAGTCCCCAGTGCAGGGCAGGATGCAGAGCCCGCTGCAGCAATCCCTGCTACAGGAGTCCCCGCTGCAGCAATCCCCGGTGCAAGGCAGGATGCAGAGCCTGGTGCAGCAATCCCCGGTGCAGCAATCCCCGGTGCAGGAGTCCCCAGTGCAGGGCAGGATGCAGAGCCTGGTGCAGCAATCCCCGGTGCAGGAGTCCCCTGTGCAGGGCAGGTTGCAGAGCCCGCTGCAGCAATCCCCGCTGCAGGAGTGCCCGCCGCAGGAGTGCCCGCCGCAGTGCAGGGTGTGCGGTGGTGCTGACGTGTCCCCGCTGTCCCCGCAGCGCCCCTGGACCAGCCCTGCTGCAAAGCCCTCTACGACTTCGAGCCCGAGAACGACGGCGAGCTGGGCTTCAAGGAGGGCGACATCATCACCCTGACGAACCAGATCGACGAGAACTGGTACGAGGGGATGATCCACGGCCAGTCCGGCTTCTTCCCGCTCAACTACGTGGAAGTGCTGGTCCCGCTACCTCAGTGAAACGGCGCTGCCCCCGCCCCGAGCGTCCCCGGCTCCATTCCGGCTCCAGCCCGCCCTCCCTGCCTCACCTCGGGCCCGGGCGCCACCAGGGAACAAACCAGAAGGGTCCCACGGCCCCTTCCCCCCGTGAATTCGGTTCTTTGCTTTTTTTCTTTTTTTCTTTGTTTTTTTTTTTTTTTGTTCGTTTTTGTTTTGGTTTGGTTTTTTTGTCCTTCTGGTGCTTGAACTTCGGTACTTCGTGCGCCCCCCGCCCAGCCCTGGCCGTGCCGCCAGCACTGCCCTGTCCCTGTCCCTGTCCCTGTCCTTGTTCCTGTCCCTCCCCAATTCCCGGCTTTCCTTTGGGTCCAGCACCTGGATGAGGCACTGGGACAGTCAGGATGTGTCCTGGACACAGGGATGAGGCAGGGGGACACACGGGATGTGTCCTGGACACAGGGATGAGGAAGGAGGACACACAGATAAGGCACTGGGACAGCCAGGATGTGTCCTGGACACAGGGATGAGGCAGGGGGACACACGGATGAGGAAGGAGGACACACAGATAAGGCACTGGGACAGCCAGGATGTGTCCTGGACACAGGGATGAGGCAGGGGGACACATCCCAGGATGGTGCAGGGGGACACACGGGATGTGTCCCGGGCACACGGCCCCAGGGCAGGGCAGCCCCAGCCCCAGCGATCGCTGCTCCTGTCCCCGCGGATCCGCGGGATCCCGCAGGGATCAGGGCAGGGGAGCTGGGGCACAGCAACACTAAAACAGCCGGCGAACACTAAGGCGGCCCTGCTCGGGGCTCGGAGCCGCCCCTGCCCGCGCTGCAGGGACAGCAGGGATGTCCCCTGCCCGCCTGGCCCCGTCCCCGCACAGCTCAGCCCCGCAGGGGGGGATGCTCCTTCTGCCCACGGGGTTTTTTCCTGGACCTCCTCCGGCTTTTCCTGCTGCAGACTCTCCCGAGCCGGTCACACCCGGGGGATCTTCTGCAGGGGAAGGAGCTGGGCCACAGCCCGGGGTGTCTGTGCTGGGGCAGAGGCTGTGGCCCGTTCCCCCTTTTCCCGGGGATCCCTCCTGTGCCTGGAGCTGCCTTCCCTGGGCGCAGCAGCGGCTCATCTCGGTGTCACTTCTGCCACCCCTTGTCCCTCCGCTGTCCTTTTCCTGGTGGGATGGGGCAGAGGCAGAGCTCTCCGGCTACAGGAGAGGGTTCTGCCCCTCCCGGGGCTGGGCACCCCCGGCCCCGCCGCTCCCGGCTCCCGCTCCCGTTCCTCTGCAAGGATTTGCTCCGTCCCCGTGTGTCTGACCCCGGTCCCGGCCCGGGGGGGCTCAGGGCAGCCCCTCCCCAGCTCCCAGCAGGGCAGGGAGCCCCAGGGACCCGCTGTCCCCTCCCCGGTGGGACCAGGGTGACATCCCGGGGACACCGGCTCCCGCTCAGGTGGATTGAAACGCGTTCTGTCAGCTGGGACAACTCGCTAGGTCTCTCTTCGTTTTGTTTTCGTTTTTTTGGTTTGTTGTTTTTTTTGGGTTTGGTTTTTTTTTTTTTTTTTGTAATGGTTTCTCCTGGTTTTTAGGGGGAAAAAAAAACCCCGACCCACAATTCTTGACTTGTATCTCTGAATTGAAAGTATTAAATGTTTTCTTCTTTCTAACGGCTGCGTCGTGGAGTCAGGGAATGGTTTGGGTTGGGTGGCACCTGGAAGGTCGAGGGCAGGGACACCTGGAACTGTCCCAGGCTGCTCCAAGCCCCATCCAGCCTGGCCTTGGACACTTCCAGGGATCCAGGGGCACCCACAGCCTCTCTGGGCACCCTGTGCCAGGGCCTCCCCACCCTCCCAGGGCGGAATTTCCTCACACATCCCCTCGGTCCAGCCCACGGCAGGATGTCCCCGAGCCAGCGGAGCCACCTCAGGAACTGCTCTTTAATCGGACTGCCACTTCCACAAACCACTGACCCAGAGACTGCCCCACCTGCACGGCCGCCCCCGGGGCAGCGCGGGGCCGGTGGAGCTGCGGGAGCTCTGAGAGCTGCGGGAGCTGTGGGAGCTGCAGGAGCCACAGGAGCTGCAGGAACCGCAGGAGCTGTGAGAGCTGCAGGAGCTGCAGGAGCCACAGGAGCTGCGGGAACTGCGGGAGCTGCGGGAAGTGCAGGAGCTGTGAGAGCTGCAGGAGACACAAGAGCTGTGGGAGCTGCAGGAGCTGTGAGAGCCGCAGGTACTGCGGGAGCTGCAGGAGCCGCAGGAGCCGCAGGAGCCGCAGGAGCTGCAGGAGCCGCAGGAACCACAGGAGCTGCAGGAGCCGCAGGAGCTGCAGGAGCTGTGAGAGCTGCAGGAGCCGCAGGAACCACAGGAGCTGCGGGAGCTGCCCCACGCCGGGTCCGGGGAGCCCCGGGGCTGCCGAGCCCCGCCCGGGCTGCGGGAGGATCCTGGTCTGTGTCGAGGGGCCCCGGGCCCTCACCCGCTGAGCTTGAGGAGGCTGAAGATCTGCTCCAGGACGTGGGCGAAGCTCTGGTCTTTGGGGGTGCGGGAGGCCAGGGAGCCCTGAGAGGGGAGCCCCAGTTAATTCCAGCACAGGGAACTGGTGCCCCAAATTCCAGCACAGGGAACTGGTGTCCCAGCCAAGCCCCCTCCCCTCCCGGCCCTGCTCACCTTCAGCTTGTCCAAGTAGGTCTGATCCTGACTCCACAGCTCCTGGAACTTCACCAGGTCGGGAGCCCCCTTATAGAACTCCACCAGCAGCGTCTGGGGGGACACAGAGGGGCTGCAGGCCCTGGGGGTGCCCCAAAGCCGGGCAGAGGGACCCCAAACCTGCGGCATCGAGACCTCGGTGGCCCCGGGGGGGCTGGAGAAGGGACTGTCACCGTCACCAGGGCTAAGGGCAGGATGGGGACGAGTGGTGGGGCCCCCCCAATGAGCTCGGGGGGTTTTGGGGCCCCCACCCCT